>NW_024713368.1:157500-200071 GCF_018991925.1 Homarus americanus | reverse complement strand
TAGTGGCGGACTGCGAGAGTGGTGGGGGGGGGATTGCCGGTGACGAGGATGGAGCAGTAGTCCACTGCCAAACCTTGTTAGTGCTTGGTGGTGGAGGTCACTGAGGGATGGCATTTCCAGGCTGGAGAGAGCATTGTTGTAGTCGGAGTAGTCTGCGCCGAACATGATTCTCCAGGCCCTTTTCTGTACCTTCTCTAGCTGACGTTGTTCGGTAGAGTTGAGAGAAGACGACCAGGCTGGTGTGTGTGTGCTCGTGAGATCAATAACCTACACTTGAGAAACGCACAAACAAAGATCAGTGACTCAACACCTTGTATTATGATAAGTCAATCCAATTAATAGAGGCGGTCACTGAAAAGCGTCCCTTTCCTGCCTCGCCTTAGGATTCGTGGGAAGTTTTTAAGAAAAAGTGTAAGTTCAATTTTAAAAAGGGCATCCAGTGTGGGGCAGGCAGGCAGGTGTAAGGGAGGGGGACGCACTATACTAATCCTAGCATCACTTCACTTGTCGCGCCAGGTAGTTAGGGGGCACATCAGGTCATTAATAATAAGATGAAAAATAATACACAGGAGAGAGACAATATACCAACGAGCATCACTAAGAAAGTAGCCCACCTGTTCTCTTACACATTTGTAACTGTTCCTTCACTAGTGGTGACTTTCAGGATAAAATGAAAATTGCTAAACTTCACCAAGCATGTACAAAAATCTGGGGATAAAGGTCTTTTCAAAAACTACCGCTCCATATCAGTCCTCCCAGCCTTAAGTAAGCTCTACTGCAATGTCAATAATATCCTTACAGACTCTCAGTTTGGATTAAGAGCTAGAAGGTCAACTGAGAGTGCTCTGCTATCCTTTACTAATGACATCTTAAATTCGTTTAATGACATTCAGCTCACAGTCGGTATATTCCTGGCCCTCTCTAAGGCCTTTGATACTGTCGACCATACCATCGTCCTCTCAAAGCTTGAACATTACGGGGTTAGGGGCTTATCCCACAATTGGTTTGCCTCATATCTGTACAGTATGTCTGCTTTAATAATCATAATCTGACTACTCACCAATTTTATATAGCATCTCTCAAGGTTCCATTCTCGGTTCTGTAATGTTCTTGTTGTGCATAAACGATATAGTCCACTCCAGCACACTCGCCAAATACAACTTATATGCAGACGATAGTTACAGCTGTATCTCTATGCCAGCAACTCAGACCTGCATTCCTTGCTGAAAACTATGACCACTGAATTGACTAAAGTCAGTACCTGGGTAATACGAAATAAACTGACATTGAATCACGAAAAATAACGCCTCGCCCCGCCCCATCACCACCGAGGAGAAGGACCTATTGACATAACAAGTGAAGGAGAGACAAACTTCTTGTGACTTTTGAGGCGGCCCCGTCAAACAAGAGATCCTCACTGTAAGAGTTGACTAATTATATGTAAATTCCAAAGAAAATGTTCCAAACGATGTTAAGTGTCGCGGAAAACACTTAGGGCAAGTGAGGGGGTGAAGGGGGGAGGCGGAATGGGAGAAGGGGAACAGGGTGTGGTGAGGGAGGGGTGGGCGTGGAAGGTGTGTGAGGGGGATGGAAGGGGGGTCATGGGTTATGGTGAGGGAGATGGCGGGGAGTGGGGAAGAGGTGTGGTGAGGTAGAAGGAAGGGGGGTGTGTGAAAAATGGAAGAGGGTGGCGGGGTGTGATGAGGAATGGGGAAGGGGGTGTAGTGAGGAGTGCGGGAGGGGGTGTGGTGAGGAGTGCGGGAGGGGGTGTGGTGAGGAGTGCGGGAGGGGGTGTGGTGAGGAGTGCGGGAGGGGGTGTGGTGAGGAGTGAGGGAGGGGATGTGGTGAGGAGTGAGGGAGGGGTTAAAGGGGGTTTGGTGAGGGAGGGGAGAGGTGGGGGATGGAGTATCGTGAAGGATAAGGGAGGGTTAGACGGGGAAGGTATGTGAGGGAGATGGAGGGGAGGGGTGTGGTGAAGGATGGAGAGGAGGGAAGAGAGGTGGACGAGGGAAAGGGAAGAATGAGGGATGGGAGAGTGGTGGAGGGAACAGAGATGGGTATAAGAAGAATGATGGAGAGAGAGAAAGGATAAAGGGAAAGATAGAGAGGAAGGTGAGAGGAAGGATGAGAGGGAGAGGTGAGGAGAGGAAAGATGAGAGGGAGAAGTTTGTTATTAGGTATGAGGTCCGGTGTAACCTCCATATATTAACGGACTTCTCTCTCCGTATATTCCGTTAGATGGAGGTTTCATATACAACGGACCCTGGATATAACGGACTTTCATCTTTATATATTGTACTTAATCCGTTAACTGAATGGTTCACATCAAACTGTCCCTCCATATAACGGAATTTCCTCTTTATATAGTCCGTTAAATAGTTTCACTGTGGGTAAGTGGGAGGAAAGGACAAGGGTGATGGAAAGACGGAAGAGAGAGAGAGAGAGAGAGAGAGAGAGAGAGAGAGAGAGAGAGAGAGAGAGAGAGAGGATGACTAAGACTTAGGAAGATGGAAAGGAATGAATGAATGAAAAAAGAAAGGAAGGAAGAACTCATGAAATGAAAGAAGAAATGAAGATGCCCACAAGCAGAACATATCACATACATACACACACGTACACACCATTTTATTTTGCCAGAAAAATACAGAGTCGATAATAATAATAATATTAACATGGCTGAGCCAGTTGAGAGCCCGAGTTCTCTTGTTGGCACCTGATACTTACTGTACATTTATCTCAAGGAAGTATTGTGTAACATTTAGTATCATCTGGAATAGTACAATAGCATGGTGGTAATAAGAGCATATCAGAATGTTACCACGATTATCACTTCGTTATTTATCTTTTTTATTTTTTTTAATACATTTATATTATAAGTATATACATATTTTACGGTGGAGTTGATATACATTATTGTGATAAGGGAAGAAAGCAGTACAATATGGGTTGTATTAACGTGAAACAAGAGGACAGAGCTGCCAGTATCATGTCCTGTCGGTAAATATTGCAATGGTAATTTTTCATCTACAACGCCTTTATTCTCCCCAAACTAACATATGCGTCACCAGCCTGGTCGTCTTCTCTCAACTCCACCCAACAACGTCAGCTAGAGAAGGTACAGAAAAGGGTCTGCAGAATCATGATCGGCGCAGAATACTCAGGCTACACCAACGCTCTCTCCGCCCTGGAAATGCCATCCCTCAGTGACCTTCACCACCAAGCATTGAAAAGGTTTGGCAGTGGACTACTGCACCACCATCGCCATCGCCACCTCCTGCAGCCCCCCACCCAACTCGCGCAGTCCGCCACAACAAAATTCAGCCCATAAGAGCCCGCACCGATAGATATAAGAACAGCACCATCCCATCTATTGTTAAAATAATAAACAATTCCTGATTTATGGACTGTACAGCCCTGTAAATGTATTCAATGCATATTATATCATTATGTCTAAATCAATCTAAGTCTGTATATTTTCAGCCACCGGCTGCAACTCTATGAATAAACCGTTTATTATTATTATTATTATTATTATTATTATTATTATTACAATTTATGATATAATATTTTGATGGTACAATAAAAAGAGGAATATAAATGAGGTGTTACAAAAATATTAATACTTAAACGATAGATATTTATTAAGAGATGATTAAACGGAAGGGAGCGTAGTTTTTGCTCGGATGGGTTGGAGTAAGTTGTTCTACTCCTTCACACCTTGATATTTTATGGAGGTCTGGGACTGAGAGGAGCGCATGGGGGGGGGGGGTCTTAGTAGCTCTAGGTGCCTTAAGTTGTATCTCTGATTATTCCGGAACTGGAAATAATTATTGTTAATCTAGTGATTGACAGACTTGTAAACAATAGGGATCAGCAGTAGGTGTTAATATCCTCGAATTTTAACATTTTCAATTTCTCAAATTGTTCATTAGTATGATCATTATTTTCTTTCAAGTAAGTCATTGTCCGCACAACTCTCTTCTGTGCAGTAATCTGGGGTTGTTTTTGTAAAGCCAGAGGCCCCAGCCCCCCCCCCCCATAGTGTGTGACAGTGTATCAAATGTTGGTAAACAAGATCATAATAGATTTCTTTCATTGCTGCAAGAGTGAGTGACTGACGAGTGTGATACAGGATATCACACTGTGTATTGACTTTACTGTGAATGGTTTGTATGTGTTTTCTCCAGCTAATTTTCTCATAAACATTAACTCCAGAGAATTTAGTATTTTGTTCGCGTTTGAAGACTGTATTACCAAGGTACAGGGGGTCCAAATGTGAGGGTAAGTTTTTCCTTCTGTGAAAGATTGTGTAGCGTTTCTTTTTTTCGAGATTCAATGTCAGTTTATTACGTATTACCCAGGTACTGACTTTAGTCAATTCAGTGGTCATAGTTTTCAGCAAGGAGTGCAAATCTGAGTTGCTGGGATAGAGATAACCATCGTCAGCAAATAAGTTTTATTTGGCGAGTACACTCGCAACAAAAAGTATCGGTGCATACTGTAGTGTGAACAATTTGAGACCAGTGACGATAGGTATTGGAAAAGGCGAGTTGTTCCAGCCGTATGTTGGCAGCCCTGTAACCCTGCTGAACAGCTACTATGGCCTGGTCAAGTGAAACAAACCGTTATAAATAAGGTCGGGAAGTGATAAATAGACAGTATAAAATATGAGGAGCTCCCTGTCAACAAGATTATTTGTGATACTTGTGAATATTGCCAGTTTAATTTATGCTACCAAATAAACCACTCAACCTGGTCGTCCTGAGAGGTGATGCAGCGTGGACGGCCGCTACGAGACCTGTCGTCTGTAGCACCAGTTTCGAGGTATCGCCGAATCCATCGTGCAGCGGTGTTCCTGTGGACACCAACCCGCCGGCTAATATCTGTGACGCCGAACCTTCGTTATGAAAGGCAATAATAGCTCCTCGTGTTCCCTCTGAGATTTCCATGTCGTCTGGCATGTGTAGATCTCTACTGCTTCATATTGCCTCTGTTATATACCCACGTTCACCGAGACCGAACCCTCGCTCATCATTCAGTCGACACAAAGCAACAATCCGAAAAGAGGAAACAAACACACTGATTGTCAGCCATATGGCAACACTTAGTGGGGGGGTGGTTATGAGGATACACTTACCAACCTTCCCGACATATCACAGTGTATACGTATCGTTTCGGAAGTCGTCGATCACACCCTGCACCGATATTTTTTGTTGAGAGTGTCCATCAAGAACAGTACAGGACCGAGGATGGAACCTTGGGGGATGCTATACAAAATTGGTGAGGGGTCAGACTAGTGATTATTATAGCAGACATACAGATCTCATGAGGCAAACCAATTGTGGATAAGCCCCTAACCCCGAAATGTTCAAGCTTTGAGAGGACGATGGTATGGTTGACAGTATCAAAGGCTTTAGAGAGGGCCAGGAATATACCGACTGTGAACTGAATGTCATTAAAGGAGTTTATAATGTCATTAGTAAAGGATAGCAGAGCACTCTCAGTTGACCTTCTAGCTCTAAATCCAAACTGAGAGTCTGTAAGGATATTGTTGAAACTGCAGTAGCTTACTTAAGGCTGGGAGGATTGATATGGAGCGGTAGTTTTTGAAAAGACCTTTATCCCCAGATTTTTGTATATGCTTGGTGAAGTTTAGCAATTTTCATTTTATCCGGAAAGTCACCACTAGTGAAGGAACAGTTACAAATGTGTAAGAGAACAGGTGGGCTACTTTCTTAATGATGCTCGTTGGTATATTGTCTCTCTCCTGTGTATTATTTTTCGCCTTATTATTAATGACCTGATGTGCCCCCTAACTACCTGGCGCGACAAGTGAAGTGATGCCAGGATTAGTATAGAGTGTCCCCCTCCCTTACACCTACCTGCCTGCCTGCCTGCCCCACACTGGATGCCCTTTTAAAAATTGAACTTACCCTTTTTCTTAAAAACTTCCCACGAATTCTAAGGCGAGGCAGGAAAGGGCTGTGCCCTTCTGAGGGCCGAACAACTGGCCGAGTTAGTGAAGTTCAAGAAAGAAAATTTGAAATTAAAGGAAGTGACAGCGAGGATGACGGAAGAAGACACGAGACAAGGAAAGCCCGTGTCTGACGAAAACTCAGGCGAATAAAAGGTTGTGAGGAGAGGAACGACCAAACTGGCGGTGAAAAAAGACACCAAGGAAATGACAACAGCTAAGTTTAAAAACTCTTTTAATCCTTTGATAGACGAATTAGACGTTAGCATAGTCAGAAACAGAACTGACAAGGAAGGAACGAAAACCTTAATTGTACGGTACGGTACCTGGATAGAGCTTTTCGTGGTAAAAATAAAAATAGGATGAGGGTGTGTATGCCAGGAGCTGGGGTGGCGGATATAGTTGACAGGATGGACAATATATTGTCTGGTAATGGGAACAAACCCATTATCTGCCTCAGTGCAGGAGGCAATGATATTGGCCCGTGTAGGAGTGAGGAGCTCCTTGACAAGTTCAAGACACCTATAGAACGCATTAGGTTGAAGGGAGGGATCCCTATCATATGTGGTGTCCTGCCTAGAAGGAGAGTTGGCAATGAATAGTTGTCAAGGGCAGTTGGTGCCAACGGCCGTCTTAAAGGATATTGTAAGTCAATATTTATGCACTCAAATATTTGATATTAATCAACACTATCATCATTGCTTTCATCATCTTCCTCATTAACATCAAGAGTTGTCATGGTTCTTTCATTGTGCCACACATTTTCTGCATGACAACAACAGAACATGGAGCATGATGGCATGACAACACAACTACATCGAGCAGTTCAACATGGCCGAGTGGCTGAACAGCTGCACTTGATCAGTTTCTGGATAATGTCTGGTACTGGTGACACATCTGAAGGCAATGGAACTGGAAGCAGAAGATTGGACGCCTGATCACTTGATCATCCGTACTGCTTTGGATCATGGTTTGGTGGACCAACATCTAAGGTTGCACCCTAAGCACATGTAGTTCAAATGCATCTCTGCTCAGGAGCTGAAGTCAGCCTTTTGTTGGACATTCTGAATGTCCAAACACCAAATCGTACAGTAGACATATCATGGATGACCTTCGAGTCATAACATGCTGCTACAAATCTGGTGGCTTGAGAGAGAACCTCTGTTATCTCAGCAACGATGACCAAATTTTAATGTCTGTATGGCGGTAACCTTGCCAATACCATAGAGATGAGCCACGGTGTCACATCCAAAAGGAGCGTTTGGTGCCATTATGTCATCAACAAGAACCCTGTGCTTTTCAACTGTGGCCTTGATGTCAATGGTAGATCTTGAAGGACTAGTCTCCTCCATGAATATCTTGCACAAACACATCCGTGTCATCGCAAATGACTTTGATGCAATCAAAACCACTTGGGGCAAGAAACAACACCTGTTTTGCTATATTTACACCCGCTTCTTCGTGAAGCGCGTTCATGTCTGGTTTACACATGACATTATCCAACTGAATCTCTTTGGGTACTGAGTCTCGGCCAGTAGTGATGAGCTTTCTACCATTCCTTGGAAGAAGCTCGGCATTCTCCTGTAGATACTGACAGACAAGATCTATCAGTTTCACTTTATTCTCTTTGACTATATATCAGCACAACTTTCTGAAGGGTAGTTGTGTGTAGCTGAAGGCGCCGGCTTTTATTTTTTCCTGCTCTTGACATCCTCATTGCATCTTTGATACTGTTTGTATTGTACCTGTCAAAGATGATATATACATCAGTCTTCTGCAATATGTTGTTGATGTATGCAATCATGTTCTTGATGAAGTTCTCAACTGTATCCCTTGAAGGCCATGAGATGATCCACATGACAGCACATCCATCTACCACAGTTATTTCAGCTTGTTCAACGAAGCGAGAAAAAAGTTCCACTCCTAACCTTTTCGTCAAGGTGGCCATACTCTTCACTGTCCGCATGTCACCATTGTCTTCATATAAGGAAGGTGGCACTGGTGATAAATCATACTGAAGAACATCTTTGATACTGATGTTATGAACTGTCTGCAGACACAGCACTCTTTAAATGAAAGCCATGCACTAGTTAATTGAGTCACCATTGCCACAAACATAAAAATCAGTTAGCCAAAATATTAAATACATAATATCAAATATTTGCAAAATTATTATATAGGCTATAATAGAAGAAGACGAAGAAAATTAGTTACATTTTCAGTAATATCAGTTAGCAAAAATAATGCCATTATATATTGCTTTGAAGTTTAAAAAAGAAAACAAGGTATATACGGCAGCTATTTTGGACGCCATCTTAAATACGTCTTATATTCCAGAAACAGATTTCAAACTACTTTTATTACAGTCCTTGACCCTGATAACCCCCAAAAAATCACCAAATTATACTTGTTTTATGATACTTAGTGGTTGAAAAAGCATACTTTATGCATTCGGTGACCATCTTGGACGCCATCTTAAATATCTCATTTTCCCCAAGGGTGACAAAGTGGCACCCGGCAGATTTGGACTCAGCACCCTCATATTATGTATAATTCGTGAAAAAACGTCGTCTGGACCACAAATCCGGGTTCAGCATAAATCTAGGGTTTGGCTGCCGGACTACTACAGAAACTGACTGGGACAAATGTGTGTTATGTCAAAAGTTGTCCAGTGAAGCATTTATCTGTCCAGCACAATCAAAACGTAAGACAGGAGGAACAGGGTACAAGCAAGTGCAGGAAATCTCTTGGGCCATTGAGTTTTTTTCTCCCCGACTGGATGATGACAGGGCAATAGGGACACATTTGCAAGCCACAAAGCCAAATGGCATGATAGTTGTAGACTGCAGTATAATAAAACCAAACTTCATCGAGCAGAAAAGAGAAAAGGCAGTTCATGAGGAAGTTCTGATTCTCCAAAGATGAAGAAATCCACCCGTTAGAGTCGGATGAACAGTGCTTGTGAGACAGAAATGTGCTTCTTTTGTAATCAACATGCCAAAGATACAAATTCATGGCACCACGCTTCGACATTTGAGCTTAAGGCCCGAGTCAGAAAATGTGCCTCCCGAAAGCTGGGAATGCAGAACAGATGTCGTAGATACTTCACTCCTGAGCAGTTGCTTCAAGTATATAAGGGATTCATTCGTCCTAACTTGGGAGTACTTCTCTCATATCTGGGGTGGCTCTTCTTCTGCCCAACTGATAGATAAGGTTTAATCAAAGGCATTTCGTCTTATTAACTCTCCTCCTTTAGTTGATAATATTTCTTCCCTTTCTCTTCACCACAATGTTGCTTCACTCTCTCTCTTTTACAGGTACTTTAACGGGCAATGTTCGGTGGATTTGGCATCCTGTGTACCGCCGGGCAAAGCCTGTGTGTTGTTGTACACACAGGGGTGGTTGGCGGCAGTCATAGTCGGGCGCCGGTAGCTAGTAGGTAGTCGGCAGTGGCGGTTCGATCACCATGGTGTCGCAGGAATAATCGCCGGACAGTTAAAGCGAAGAGCATAGCGTTGTGTACTTTAATAATTGCTGCTATAAGCAAAAAGAAGAACCAAATGCAGAAAAGGGAATGGTGCAAACAGTGGTTAGGTCGAAGAAAAGTATTGGGAAGTCATGCCACGATTTTACGTGAACTGGAAGATGGACATAAGCAAGACTTTACCAATTACATGAGAATGGACCCCAACACCTTTTACAAACTTCTAGCGAAAGTGGAACCATATATTAAAAAAACAGGATACCAATATGAGGGAGAGTATATCTGCAGAGGCTCGTCTAGAGGCAACCCTCATATATCTTTCAACTGGGTGCACCTACACGTCACTTCAGTATAGAACGAGGATATCAAAACAAAGTTTGCCTCACATAATACCTGCAACTTGTCAAGCCATGTATGAAGTATTCAAGGAAGATTACTTACGGGTGAGATTTGTAGTACATAAAAATTCATTGAATAATGTTAGAATTATGATATGCATACACAGGAAGCTATGGAACTAGAGTGAGGAGAGCGGCAGGAACGAAGAACACACACGAATGTCCTCATTACATAATACATAAACAATCTCCCCTTTATTGTCACGCCAATGATGTACATTGCATAAGCTTATTTGGTTATACACTGGACATCTGGACCGAGCGGGGAACATATACTTATCACATTTGCAGTACTTAAAGTCGTCGCTCCATATCAGGCAGCAAACCACCAGGCAGGCGGACCATGATTTCGCTCAACGACGGGCACGCGCACCCCGCTGGTTTGCCCTCCAATTTTGCCCGATAACGGGCATTTAGCGCGTGCCCGCCGGGCACTGCTCGATCGTGTGGACGGGCCTTTACTCGAGGTGCCCACCGTTTCTCTGTGGATGTCGTTCACACTAGAATAACCCGTTATAGTACATCCTTCTTTCCTCACACAGCCAAACTGTGGAATGCTCTGCCTTCCTCTGTGTTTCAACACTCATACAACCTGTCTCACCCTAAAAAGCTGGTTTTAAGGCATCTTCGTGGTGTAGATTAATATAAATTTTTTCTTTTTTCATTTGTAATTTCTTTTTACTCATATTGTTTCGCCCCCTAGGCCCCGTTGTGGGTCGATAACTTGTTCACTGTTCTTCAGTTTGAACAATGAAAGACCAAAGTCGTGTCGTGAAATTTGGTGAAAACATATGCCGCAGTACTAAAACTTTTGGTGCGCTCTACCTTGTGGTTGGGTTCTCATAATGTTCCACGAGTTATATTTAATCTTCGGACAAAATTGCGCGACGACTTTTGCTTTTGATTGTACATTTCGTGCCAAACTCGGGATGGAGACCCTGATGAATTCTTTGCACACGAAAATCAAGCATGTCCACCTTCACTCTCAAGTATGGGCAAATTGAGGCTTGGAACCAAGTCAGACCTTGTATACTGCCCGGAAGAGTCGATTCCTCCACCAATACGGGATTAAACGCCTGCTGCTGCACCCGAGCCATCAGTGGATAAGATTTATTCAACTACTGCAGATGCTGTAATTTTGGATGGGGTAGCAATTGTCAATACGATGAAGCCTGAGACTTCAAGCACCTTCCCTGAGCATTTATCTCAAATATTCTTGCCATACATCAAATCACAGATGCAGCATGCAAACAGGGTAGATTTAGTACGGGACGAGTATATTTCAGGCCGCCTGAAGACATAACCACGCAGTAACAGGGCAAATTAAGTGGAAGAGGAGTGGAATCATCCAATGCTCTACCTAGAAACTGGCAGGAGTTTCTAAGAAATGATGACAATAAAATAGAGCTGTTCCCTTTCTTGAGCAAACAAGTAGCGGCCCTTAAGAGTGATCGTCAGGTCATTGTCACAGACGACAAAAATGGAAGAGGCCGATACACGAATCTTTTTGCATGTAGCAGATGCAGTCAAGCATGGCTATTTCAATGTGATGATCAGCACAATTGACACTGATGTTTAGTAGCTTTTCATCTCCTCAATATCACTGAGCTTTGGTTTGCTTTTGCCACAGGAAAAGGCTTCAGATACCTCCCAGTCCATGAGATGACAGGTTCTCTTGGGCCTAAGAAATGCAAAGCCTTGCCGTTTCTTCACGCATTCAGTGGGTGTGACACTGTCTCTTCCTTTGCTGGCAGGGGCAAGAGGACTGTGTGGGAAGTTCGGAGAGCATTTGATGAGGCTACACCAGCATTCTGTGCTTTGGCATCCACTCTTAGCTCTGTTAAGTACCACCTGGGGGTACTGGAGCGCTTTGTTGTGCTCCTCTATGATCACACTAGCAGTGCAGTGAGGGTGAGCGAGGCCCATGAGCAGCTATTTTCTCAAAAAGGCAGATCTAGGGATGGCCTTCCTCCAACACAGGCTGCACTTTTGGAGCATACTAAGAGAGCTGCCTATCAAGCAGGTTATATCTGGGCACAGATGTTGGTAGCTGTTCCATCGATTCAATCTCCCGGTGGATGGGGTTGTATACAAAAAAAAAAAGATGAAGGTTGGGAAGTGAAGTGGACAGCTCTTCCCGATGCGTCTCATGCCCGCCAAGAACTACTTCGTTGTGGTTGCAAGAAAGAATGCAGGGGACAATGTAAATGTGTGATGGCTGCTCAACAGTGTACTACTCTTTGCCTGTGTGGAGGCCTGTGACCGTTACTAGGTCAATCTTGTACAGTAATGCAAAATTATGAATTGATTATTGGAGTTTTTCACCTATTCGACATCCAATTTAATTGTATTCTGTATTTTCTATAACCATAAGTTGACACAATGCAGCCGAACTGTCCCAATATTTGATTATTAGCTGATTTATGCCGAATTGTGAATCATTTTGTTATTTTTGCTGTATGTGCAGTTAATCTAATAACACAACAGTAATGATTTTCTTTACAACTATTACGCCTTTTACCGTATGAGTGAGGTGGGGAAGGTTCGACCCACTAAACCAGGATTTAACTCAAATTATTTAATGGAGAGGTCTGTCGCACCTGATGATGGTAATTATTGATACAGGTATTCCGGTTGCCTCTGAGGATTCCAACCTATGAAAGATGTCTGTTTCAGTTTAATGTTGCATTCTGTTGATTAAAATGAATGTTTTTACAGGTTTGTGGTGAATGTTGTTCCATGTTTATGGTGAATGGTGTTAAAAACAGGTGTTAATGTTATTGAATTTATGTTGCATTTGAAAATATTTGCAATTCATAAAGTGCAAATTTATTTTACATGAAAAAAAAACCAGACTCATCAGCTCATACAAGAAGTTTATTATCACTCAAAATAAATAAGATGTAATAATACTGTTTACCTATATTCTGAATCAAACAGTTTACGAATCTAAGCTTATATGTAGGAAACTGTATCTAATAATAACCGCTATCAAAAATGACTTGTCACAGCACTCATAGGACACATCTGAAATGGCCCTGTTGCCCAAAATGTTTACCCTGCCACATTTCATGTTTCTATCACTAAACCCGCAATTCTTTGATATGTTCCCCCAATCTACCTGACTACAGGGGTTCCTGCCTGGTCGGTAGGGGGTGTCGATGGTGGGGGGTCTATGGCTCCCGGCACTCTCACCCCCACAGTTATATTTACTTATTTAATTTGTAGTCAAATAAAAAATAAATATAAATCAGTCTTTGGTGGACACCCCCAAGTGTCACCTTTGTGTTCATGTAAACTTTCCCGTCTCTTGGTTTACAGGTGTGGGAACTCTTTGATGCTCTGCCTGATTTCCGTCTGCTCACTCCTCCATGGAAGCTCAAGTCCTCGGTTTCTTGACTCCTCAGGGTGTGTTTAAACGTTCCTTCCCAAGCTCTGTATACCCACCTGGTCTTCTAAATGCACTGGCATTAAACACTGAAAAAGTGCAAGGGCATTGCGAGATTATTCTCTCCTTTATACCACACATATAAAAGGCATTCATTTTGACATAGGCTCGCCATCACCGACCTCATCTTAAATTTACAATGAAGCTTCTGCCATCATCGGCTTTTAGCTCCCTACTACTACAGTCCCTAGCGAAATTGCTGTTCGACACAACCGCGGCGCTCATAGCTACTTGTGCACGAACTGATTAACTGAAACGGCCAGTCTATTGCTAAATTATCAATAACTGTTGCCAACCAGTGTTCACTCCCAATGCAGCCTACTCTCTTTATGTTGCTGACTGCGCACAACTAGTTTGAGCTTTTCCCCAACTAATTGTATATATATCTTATTTGTATCACTTATGTTGCTTGTATATTATTTGTAATTCGAAACCCATTCCACCGATATGACTGCCTATTTTCAGCCTTCTGGCTGCAAGCTCCTTTCAATAAACATTCATTATTTATTATTGTACACACACACACACACACACACACACACACACACACACACACACACACATTCTTTGTACTATAGTGAGCGAATCCAAGAGAATTGTATCAGCAATGACTGATTTTGTTTTACTTTAAATAACGGTGAATATGTATAACAGTAACACAAATATGTATTATTATGTATCTTCACATTTAAAACATAATCTACTCACGTATTAATCCCACTTATCATAGGCCCCGTGGCCAAGACATGTTGTGTACATGGGTATAGGATACTGGTATGGTGATTTAAAGTACAATCGGTGAAGCGGTCGGAGGTGTTTTTTGAGACCATAATTGAGGACAGCCAAATATGCATTCTAGTGAAGACCCAAAACACATTTTCACCAATTCACTGCATATGCACCCAATGGTTTGATAGAGTTCTGTAACGCAAAATATCCTTCTTTGAAGGGCGAAGGTTGAAGACGCCGGGGTATACGCATCTCGAAGTGCCACTTCACCCAGGGCGGTCTCTGGCTTGTCATCTTCAAGCAACCGACCTATTGCGCAAATATCAGAAAGCCCTTTACCAGCGAGCCTTCGCCATATTCTGGGAAAACATACGTTAAATTTTACATATTTGGTGAATTGCTGCGTGTCGCCGATTTTGTTAGCCGCGAACCAACTAAAAGCTGTGTCCCATTTTTTGTTTCCTTCGAGCATATTATGAATAGCCCCGTGGAATACTGATACTGCCCGATGGATGGCCATTGCGCTTTCAAATAAACCCCGGCAGGATTTCTATGCATTTTCTTGGGTTTAGGCATGTATAATGATCGTCTTTCCCACTTACAAACGACATTGTAAAGGCCTTGTCGGGCGCGGCAAGTAATTTTGGGGCGCGCCAAGCCCAGGTGGAAATCTGTCTGGAGGACATTCCTGCTCATAATTGGGTTTTATCATTATTATTCTGCTTTTTGATGACAATTTATTTTGCATTTTCATTCAAATCAGCAGCTTTCGGGAGGACTGTATAATACTCCGGCACTCATTTTGCTCACTGGAACTAACAGACCGTTAGCTTTTCAGATGAAATAATTTTAGAACATGACTTTTTTATCTTGTAAGAATAATTACACAGAGAATGTTGGCTGCGACATATACGCAATGGAAGCAAGTTTGAACACTGCTGTGTCAAATGGTGTAGCACTTATTATATAAAGGAAAATAATAATGGTGTTGTAGTAGAAAGATGTTGTGCGTATGTAGTGAAGGTGTGTGTTACTGGTGTTGTAGTGAAGGTGGCAAATACTGTGTTCCCAATGATCAAGGTGTAGTACTGGTGTTATGGTCAAAGGTGCTAGTACTGGAACATTTGCAGTCAGGTGCTTAATTACCCAGATTGGTGTGATGACGCATTAACAGGCGCTGGAATTGTTGTAGTGAACAGCAGGCCAGTGTTGGCAGCTGGGCATACTCAGTTGGTGTAGTGAACTGATAGTTCAGATTGTTTGTAATGAACGCATAGTACAGGTAGTTGTAGTGAAGTGTGAGTACAGGTGTTTAGTAGTGAACGTGTGGGGTGTTGTGGTAGGAGCGTGCAATTTGCAGGTGTTGGCAGTAAGCGTGTAAGTGATTGTGACGGGCGGTAAGTGGATTGTGCTTAGTGAACGTGTGGTCTGGTGTTTAATGAGTGGGCGTGAAAGTACTGGATGTTTTGGTAGACATTGTAGGGTGTTGCTGAATAACAAAGTGCTGGTACAGGTGTTATGGTGAACTTGCGTAGTGTGCGAACGTGATCCAGAATTGTGCTTTCAGTGAAAGTGTACGGTGACATTGTGAAATTTTGGCGGTGTTAGTTATGAGATGGGGCGTTTGGTTCGATTATTGCCGTGAACGTATTACAGGACAGGTGTTGTAGGTAACGATGTGGTTCAGCAGTGTTGTGGTGAAGGGTGTACTGTTTTGTATTGAAGTTGTAACACAGGCGACCATTAATTACAATTATTTGTGTGACAGTAGTACTGGTGGTGCTAGTGAACGTAACTTTGGAATTATTATAATAGACGTATAGTTCAGGTATTTGTATTGAAAGTGCTAGTTCAATGATTAACTTCCATTGGTAGAAATTATGTAGTATTTGGTTTTCTAGTAGACATGTGTACTGGGTGTTGGCAGTGACTTAGTGTAGTTCCCAGGTGTTGTGAACGTGTTTAAGAGACGTGCAGTACAGGTGGTGTATTTAACAGTGTGGTTGGGTGTTGTAGTGAACGTGTGAGTACAGGTGTTTTGGAATGACGTGTAATTGCAGATGCTGTAGTGTAAAAGTAATTGCAAGGTGTTGTAGTGAAAGCGTAGTACAGGTGTTGTAGTGAACGTATTTGGTGTTCAGTGAACGTGTGTAGTTAACAGTGAACGTGCCATTCTTGGGTGTTGTATGGTAGACACAGCAGCATTACAAATTAGCGTTATGAGTAGAAAGTATAGTTTCAAGGTGTTGTGAGGTGAACGTGTAGTACCGGTAATTGAGAATGAAATTAGTTCGGTGTTGTCGTGAACGTAGTACCGTGTATTTAAGAGCGATGTAGTAAAGGTGTTGTAGTACAGACGCGTACAGGTAGTGTATGCGTGAAAGTATGTTTCAGATTCTTTGTGGTGAAGACATTAGCCAATTTGCAGGTGTTTTGCTGAACGTGTAGCGTTCGGAGTGTTGTAGTGAACGATATTAGTACAGAATTGTTGTAGTAGACATTTTGCAGGTGTTGTAGTGAACGCGTGTACGATTATTTAGGAAGTGAACATTGCGCTGTAGTCCCGTAATGAATTAATAGTGAAAGTATATTTATAGGTGTTTGTAGATGTGTACCTGGAATTATGAATTGTAGTGAACATTAATAGTTCAGGTGTTTAATAGTTAACTTGTACTTAAGCGAATTAAACTGCGGTAGACATTAATGGTTCGGTGTTTACCTGGTGAAGGTGGGGCTGCGGTGTTGTAGTGAACGTGTAGTATGCGGTGTTGCTGGTAGACGAGTACCACGTGTTGTAATGAACGTATGGTACGGGTGTTGTGATTAACGCGTGCTGGGTGGTATAGTGAACGTGTAGTTCGGGTGTTACCGTGAAAAGTAGTACAGGTTTTCTAGTAGGGCAATAGTACAGGTGTTTAATGGTGAGCGGTATGGTCCAGGTGGTGTAGTGAAAGTGTAGCTCGGGTGTTGTCGTGAACGTGTAGTAGGTGGTGTAGTGAACGGTAATAATTGCGCAGGTGTTGCCATTGAAATTGTAGTACAAGTCTTGTGGTAGACGTAATTTTTGGGGTGTTGCTTCAGTGAACATATGAGTACAGGTGTTGTGAACGTGAGTACGGGTGTTTGTAGTGAACGATATTAGTACCAGGTGTTGCTCAGTGAACTCGTAATTAGTGAAGAATGTGGTGCAATTAGTAGTGACGTGTAGTACAGATTGTTGTGGCGTGTAGCGTGTGTGCAGAATTATTTGCTTAATTGGGCACATTAGCGTTACAGGTGGTTTGGTGAAAGTGTAATTTAGTGTGAACGTGTATTTACCCAGGTGTTGTAGTGAACGTTAGTGAAAGTGTAGTACAGGTGTAGTGAACGTGTAGTACGGGTGCTGTAGTGAACGTGTAGTACAGGTGTTATAGTGAACGTGTAGTACAGGTGTTGTAGTGAACGCGTACTCTAGGTAGTGTAGTGAAAGTGTAGTTCAAGTGTTGTATTGAACGCGTAGTAGAGGTGGTGTAGTGAAAGTGTAGTACAGGTGTTGTAGTGAACGTGTAGTACAGGTGTTGTAGTGAACGTGTAGTACAGGTGTTGTAGTGAACGTGCAGTAAAAGTGGTGTAGTAAACATATAGTGCAGGTGTTGTAGTGAACGTGTAGTACAGGTGTTTTAGTGAACGTGTAGTACAGGTGTTGTAGTGTAAGTGTAGTACAGGTGTTGTAGTGAACGCGTAGTCCAGGTGTTGTAGTGAACGTGTAGTCCAGGTGGTGTAGTGAAAGTGTAGTACACGTGTTGTAGTGAACGTGTAGTACAGGTGGTGTAGTGAACGTGTAGTTCAGATGTTGTAGTGAACGTGTAAGACAGATGTTGTAGAGAACGTGTAGTTCAGGTGTTGTGGTGAAGGTGTAGCACTTGTGTTGTAGTGAAGGTGTAGTACTGGTGTTGTAGTGAACGTGTAGTACAGGTGTTGTATTGAACGTGTAGTACAGGTGTTGTAGTGAACGCGTAGCACAGGTGGTGTAGTGAACGTGTAGTTCAGGTGATGTAGTGAAAGTGTAGTACAGGTTTTCTAGTGAACGTGTAGTACAGGTGTTGTAGTGAACGTGTAGTACAGGTGTTGTAGTGAACGTGTAGTACAGGTGTTGTAGTGAACGTGTAGTACAGGTGTTGTAGGGCGCGTGCAGTACAGGTGGTGTATTTAACGTGTAGTACAGGTGTTGTAGTGAACGTGTAGTACAGGTGTTGTAGTGTAAAAGTAGTACAGATGTTGTAGTGATCGCGTAGTACACGTGTTGTAGTGAACGTGTAGTCCAGGTAGTGTCCTGAAAGTGTAGTACAGGTGCTGTTGTGAACGTGTAGTTCAGGTGGTGTAGTGAAAGTGTAGTACAGGTTTTCTAGTGAACGTGTAGTACTGGTGTTGTAGTGAACGTGTAGTCCAGGTGGTGTAGTGAAAGTGTAGCTCGGGTGTTGTCGTGAACGTCTAGTACAGGTGGTGTAGTGAACGCGTAGTACAGGTGGTGTATTGAAAGTGTAGTACAGGTGTTGTAGTGAACGTGTAATACAGGTGTTGTAGTGAAAGGGTAGTACAGGTGTTGTAGTGTAAGTGTAGTACAGGTGTTGTAGTGAACGCGTAGTACAAATGTTGTAGTGAACGTGTAGTCCAGGTGGTGTAGTGAAAGTGTAGTACAGGTGTTGTAGTGAACGTGTAGCACAGGTGGTGTAGTGAACGTGTAGTTCAGGTTTTGTAGTGAACTTGTAGGACAGGTGTTGTAGTGAACGTGTAGTACAGGTGTTGTAGTGAACGTGTAGTACAGTTGTTGTAGTGAACGTGTAGTACAGGTTTTGTAGTGAACGCGTAGCACAGGTGTTGTGGTGAACGTGTAGTACAGGTGTTGTAGTGAACGTGTAGTGCAGGTGTTGTGGTTAACGTGTAGTACAGGTGTTGTAGTGAACGTGTAGTACAGGTGTTGTAGTGAACGTGTAGTACAGGTGTTGTGGTTAACGTATAGTACATGTGTTGTAGTGAACGTATAGTACATGTGTTGTAGTGAACGTGTAGTACAGGTGTTGTGGTTAACGTATAGTACATGTGTTGTAGTGAACGTGTAGTACAGTTGGTGTAGTGAACGTGTAGTACAGTAGTTTATACCTCAGTTTTCATCAACACTGTTGATAGTGGACAGATGGTAGTGTGGTAATGAAGGAAACACGACTAAGCTTTATTCTTGATGTTTCGTCACTAGTCGTGTTTCATTCACTACCACACTCGCCTTTGTTTTCTTGTTTATCTCTTCTGGCACCTGGATCTATTTCTATCTTTACATGTACTTATATCTGTACCTGGAGTTGTATTACCTGTTCTTGTGTATTTCCATCTAACTCTGCTTCAAGAATATAGAAACGAAATAAAATTAATTAATTAAAAGTAAATCATATGCTCAGTCATTTCTTTAATTAGCCGTACCTGGAGTAATTAGGGAGGTTTAATTAACACAATCAACTGCCCCCGCCCATAGCCGTGTCCACAACTCCACAGCCCCGCCCACACCACCGCTTATGTTTCTGTGCAGCACCACTAGGGCAGGTGTTGTGTTAGTTAAGCTTCAGAACTATGCGGCATTCAGTGACTGTTGCCTCAAATTCATTATCTTCGACTGATATTAGCACTGCTTGCCTGGACTCGGATGCAGTCGCTCTTTAGAGGTTGTAAAGGTAAGCCATTATTTTTATTATTATTATTATTATTATTATTATTATTATTATTATTATTATTATTTTATTTAATATATGTTTCCTTTAAGACCATGGAATTCATACCAACGACAAGAGGAGGCAGAAGGCTTTTGCTTGACGGCTACGCCTACATCGTTGATAAACGGAAAGACAATGTAATATGCCAGATGAAATTCAATGTGGACAAATGTAAAGTACCTAGTCTAGGAGATGTAAACAGAGAAACAAGATATCAGATGAACAACGATGTTATAGAGAAATTCGAATGTGAGAAAGGTTTAGGAGTAATGATAAGTAGGAATCTGAAGCCAAGCAAACAATGCGTATTTGTTCGAAACAAGGCTAATAAAGTACTTGGGTTTAGACAAGGGTGTTAGTTACAAGACTAGAGAGATCATCCTAAAACTATATCCTGCGCTAGTGACGCCTCACTTGGATTACGCAGTTCAATTCTGGTCACCGTATTACAGAATGGATATAGAATCCCTAGAAAGAATTCACAGGAGAATGACAAGACTAATCATGGGCATGAGGAACTTTGAGTACAGAGAAAGGTTAAAGAATCTTAATTTGCACTCCCTCAAGAGACGTAGAGTGAGGGGCGATATGATAGAGGTGCATAAATGGAAGTCAGGGATAAGAAAAGGGACATTACAAGGGTACTAAAACTATCCAACCAGGAGAGAATTCGTAACAATGGTTTTAAATTAGACAAATTTAGATTTAGGCGCGAAATAGGTAAACATTGGTTCAGAAATAGAGTATTGAATGAATGAAACAAGCAACCAAACATCATCATTAATTCGAATACGCTGGATAGCTTCAAACATAGGTTGGATAGATATATGAGCAATAGGGGTTGGGTGTAAATGGGACTGCCCAGTCTGGGCCAATAGGCCCGCTGCAGTTTTCTCCATTTTTATGTTATTATGTTCTTGTAACTTGTTGCCCTACTCATCATCCATCATCACCTCATATAACACCATCCATCATCACTACATATAACACCATCCATCATCACTACATATAACATCATCCAGCATCACTACATATAGCATCATCCAACATCACTACATATAACATCATCCATCATCACTGCATATAACATCATCCATCATCACTACATATAACACCATCCATCACCACTACATATAACACCATCCATCATCACTACATATAACATCATCCATCATCACTACATTTAACACCATCCACCATCACTAAATATAACACCATCCATCATCACTACATATAACAACATCCATCATCACTACATATAACAACATCCATCATCACTACATATAACATCATCCATCATCACTATATATAACACCATCCATCACCACTACATATAACACCATCCAATCATCACCACTATAACACTACCCATCACTTCATATACCAACACATCCATCATCACTACATTTAACATCATCAATCATCACTATATTTAACATCATCTATCATCACTACATATAACACCATCCATCATCACCACATATAACACCATCCATCATCACTACATATAACACCATCCATCATCACTACATATAACAACATCCATCATCACTACGTTTAACATCATCTATCATCACTACATATAACACCATCCATCATCACCACATATAACACCATCCATCATCACTACATATAACACCATCCATCATCACTACATATAACACCATCCATCATCACTACATATAACACCATCCATCACCACTACATATAACACCATCCATCATCACTACATATATCACCATCCATCACCACTACATATAACACCACCCATCATCACTACATATAACACCATAAATCATCACTACATATAACACCATCCATCACCACTACATATAACACCATCCATCATCACTACATATAACACCATAAATCATCACTACATATAACACCATCCATCATCACTACCTATAACACTACCCATCATCACTACATATAACATCATCCATCATCACTTTCATATATAACACCTGTATCCATCACTACATATAACAACATCCATCATCACTACATATAACAACATCCATCATCACTACATATAACATCATCCATTATCACTACATATAATACCATCCATCATCACATATAACATCATCCATCATCACTACATATACCAATTCATCCATCATCACTACATATAACATCATCCATTATCACTACATATAATTATCCATCATCACTACATATAACATCATCCATCATCACTACATATAACACCATCCATCATCACTACATATAACATCATCATCCATTATCACTACATATAACACCATCCATCATCAATACATATAACATCATCCATCATCACTACCTATAACACCATCCATCATCACTACATATAACATCATCCATTATCACTACATATAACACCATCCATCATCACTACATATAACACCATCCATCATCACTACATATAACATTATCCATCATCACTACATATAACACCATCCATCATCACTACATATAACACCATCCATCATCACTACATATAACACCATCCATCATCCCTACATATAACAATCATCCATCATCACTACATATAACACCATCCATCATCACTACATATAACACCATCCATCATCACTACATATAACACCATCCATCATCACTACATATAACACCATCCATCATCATCCATATAACACCATCCATCATCACCAGCATATGCAACACCATCCATCATCACTACATATAACATCATCCATCATCAATGCCACATATAACATCATCCATCATCACCACATAACATCATCCATCATTACTACATATAACATCATCCATCATCACTACATATAACACCATCTATCATCACTACATATAACACCATCCATTATCACTACATATAACACCATCCATCATCACTACATATAACACCATCCATTATCACTACATATAACATCATCCATCATCACTACATATAACATCATCCATCATCACTACATATAACACCATCCATTATCACTACATATAACACCATCCATCATCACTACATATAACACCATCCATCATCACTACATATAACATCATCCATCATCACTACATATAACATCATCCATCATCACTACATATAACACCATCCATTATCACTACATATAACACCATCCATCATCACTACATATAACACCATCCATCAGTCACTACATATACCACCATCTTACCGTCACTATATACCACCATCCATCATCACTACATATAACACCATCCATCATCATCACATATAACACCATCCATCATCACTACATATAACACCATCCATCATCACTACATATAACATCATCCACATCACTACATATAAACACCATCCATCATCACTACATATAACATCATCCATCACTACATATAACACCATCCATCATCACTACATATAACACCATCCATCATCACTACATATAACACCATCCATCACTACATATAACACCATCCATCATCACTACATATAACACCATCCATCATCACTACATATAACACCATCCATCATCACTACATATCAACACTACATATACCATCATCACTACATATAACATCATCCATCATCAATACATATAACACCATCCATCATCACTATATATATAACACCATCCATCATCATTACATATAATACCATCCTATCCTCACAACATATAACATCATCCATCATCACTACATATAACACCATCCATCATCACTACATATAACATCATCCATCATCACTACATATAACACCATCCATCATCACTACATATAACACCATCCGTCATCACTACATATAACACCATCCATTATCACTACATATAACACAACCCATCATCACTACATATAACACCATCCATCATCAATACATATAACACCTTCCATCATCCCTACATATAACACCATCCATCATCACTACATATAACACCATCCATTATCACTACATATAATATCATTCAGCATCACTACATATAACACCATCCATCATCACTACATATAACACCATCCATCATCACTACATATAACACCATCCATTATCACTACATATAACACCATCCATCATCACAACATATAACACCATGCATCATCACTACATATAACACCATCCATCATCACTACATATAACACCATCCACCATCACTACATATAACATCATCCATCATCACTACATATAACACCATCCATTATCACTACATATAACACCATCCATCATCACTACATATAACACCATCCATCATCACTACATATAATACCACCCGTCATCACTACATATAACACCATCCATCATCATTACATATAACACCATCCATCATCACTACATATAACATCATCCATCATCACACAGATCGGTAAAGTAGTTTCGAGATTCGTGAACACACAAACAAACACATACACACAAACAGACATACTTCTTTGTTTTATATAGATATATTATGGTTAATACATAGATCTCTCTCTCTCTCTCTCTCTCTCTCTCTCTCTCTCTCTCGCTCTCTCCAACTCTGACTAATAACCTGCCGCCACCTTCTCATTAGTTTTTACCACCTTGCCAGTTAATATGCGTCTCTTGATATTCCCTCTATGTCTACACCCATCTCTTCCTTATTGTTGTTGTTATTATTATTATTCTGGCTTCATCCTCCTTCCTACTCTTCCTTTTCCCTCTTTTCCTCACTCCTTTCTTCCTCTTCCCCCTCTCCTTTCCCCCTCACACACTCTCACCAGTTGGGAAATACAAGAAGGATGTGGGTGTTAGGGATCTATTAAGTCCTATGAGGGTGGTCCTGCATATCTTTCACCTCTCTTCCTCTGTCCTCATCCATTCCTCCTTTCCCCAGTTCTCCTCACCTCCTCTCACCCTCCCCTCTCCACTCCTCAACCTCTCCTTTCCTCCTTTCACCTCCCCTCTCCTTCTATCACCTCCCCTCTCCTTCTATCACTTTCCCTCTCCTCCTTTCACTTGCCCTCTCATTCTCCTCTTCTAAGCCTCCCTTCTCCTCTCATCTTCCCCTTCCTAACCCTCCCCTTTCACCTCCTCTCCCTTAGCACTGGATGAATAAATTTTAATCTCTCGCCTGCCACCCCCACCACACACACACACACACACACACACACACACACACACACAAAAGACACGGCTATCAGTCTTAAGAGGTCACCCCGCTGCTCTCAAAAATAGCGACCTCCCTTGAATTATCGATGATCAATTTTACCCATTAAGGAGAGATGGAACGTAAGGGGGCCTAGGGAAAGAGAAAAAGGGAGAGAGAGAGAGAGAGAGAGAGAGAGAGAGAGGCAAACGGCGGTAAGATTGGCGGGGACAGAGTGGGATCTCTCTCTCTCTCTCTCTCTCCCTCTCTCCCAATGTACTTAACAACTATGGGGTGTACCAATGTAATTAAGACTGATTTGTTCAGGTGTGAGTGAAGGTATAAATTATTCCACTGTATAATTAAAGAGGGGACAATCTAAAAGAGGAATGACAGTGATGTAAATTAGCAGGTGATGATAAAGACAGGAATAATAGAAGGATGTGACAGAGAGAGAGAGAGAGAGAGAAAGACGATGACAGTAATAGATAGACAGAAACTGAAAGAGATACAGATAGAGACAACAGATAGATAGAGAAAAAGAGTGATAGACAGTCACACAGAAAGGTAAAGAATAAAAACGAACAAACACACAAACACACATACAGAAACACAAAAAGAGACAGATGGAAAATGACGGAGACACAGACTGACACATACACAGACAGACAGACAGACACATACACAGACAGACAGACAGACACATACACAGACAGACAGACAGACAGACATTATTATTACTTGTTTTTGTATTGTATTTTTTATCGTTGTTATTATTATTATTATTATTATTATATATATTTTTACTGCTATTAATATAAGTATCATCACTATTATTACTATTACTATTCTATCATTATTTTTACTATGTCATTACTACTCCTATCACCATTATCATTATCATCATCATCATCATAACAATCATTAAACATCATCATCACCATCATCATCACCATTATCAACATGATCATCATCATTATCACCATCATCATCAGTATCACCATCACCAGAATCACCATCACCATCATCACCCTCATCATCAGCATCAGCATCACCATCATCACCATCATCAGTATCACCAGCATCATCATCAGTATCATCATCATCACCATCACCATCATCACCATCATCATCAGTATCACCATAATCACCATCACCATCATCAGTATCATCATCATCACCATCACCATCATCACCATCATCATCAGTATCACCATAATCACCATCACCATCATCAGTATCATCATCATCACCATCATCACCATCATCATCAGTATCACCATAATCACCATCTTTTCCATCATCAGTATCACCATCACCATCATCATATCACCATCATCACCATTAGTATCACCATCATCATCAAACACCACCATCATCACCATCAGTATCACCATCATCACCATCATCATCATCAGTATCACCATCATCACCATCAGTATCACCATCATCATCAGTAACACCACCATCATCATCAATTATCACCATCATCACCATCAGTATCACCATCATCATCAATGGTAACACCACCATCATCACCATCAGTATGTCATCGGTCATCACCATCATCATCATCGGTATCCACCATCATCTTCATCGTATCACCATCATCATCAGTAACATCATCACCATCATCACCATCATCACCATCACATCACCATCATCACCTCCACCATCATCACCATCACACCGTATCACACTACACTCACCATCATCACCATCACCATCATCACCATCATCACCATCACACACACCATCATCACCATCATCACCATCATCACTCAGTATCGCCATCAGTCACCATCATCAGTAACACCACCATCACCATCACATCATCACCACAGTCTACACCAGTATCACCATCATCACCATCACCATCATCACCATCAGTATCACCATCATCACCATCACAGTATCACCACCATCATCACCATCACACCATCATCACCATCACCATCACACCACACACCATCATCACCATCAGTATCACCATCATCACCATCACCATCATCACCATCAGTATCACCATCATCTCAGTAACACCACCATCATCACCATCAGTATCATCACCACTATCACCATCATCACCATCACCATCATCACCATCAGTATCACCATCATCACCATCACATCATCAGTAACACCACCATCATCACCATCACACACCATGCCATCAGTATCACCATCATCACCATCAATTACATCACATCATCATCATCATCACTATCATCACCACCATCATCATCACCATCAGTATCATCATCATCACCATCAGTATCATCATCATCACCATCACCATCATCAGTATCACCATCATCATCAGTAACACCACCATCATCACCATCAGTATCATCACCATCACCATCATCACCATCATCAGTATCACCATCATCATCAGCAACACCACCATCATCACCATCAGTATCACCATCATCAGTATCACCCTCATCATCATCATCATCATCACCATCATCATCACCAGTATCACCATAATCACCATCACCATCACAATCATCGGTATCATCATCATCAGTATCACCATCATCACCATCATCATCATCAGTATCACCATAATCACCATCACAATCATCGGTATCATCATCATTATCACCATCATCATCAGTATCATCACCATCATCACCACCATCATCAGTATCACCATCATCAGTATCATCATCATTATCACCATCACCATCATCATCAGTATCACCATAATCACCATCATCATCAGTATCACCATCATCATCATCATCATCATCACCATCATCATCATCAGTATCACCATAATCACCATCATCATCAGTATCACCATCATCATCATCATCACCATCATCATCATCATCACCATCATTATCAGTATCACCATAATCACCATCATCATCAGTATCACCATAATCACCATCATCATCAGTATCACCATCATCATCAGTATCACCATCATCATCATCATCACCATCATCATCAGTATCACCATAATCACCATCATCATCATCATCACCATCATCAGTATCATCATCATTATCACCATCACCATCATCATCAGTATCATCACCATCATCATCAGTATCACCATAATCACCATCATCATCAGTATCACCATCATCATCATCATCATCAGTATCACTATCACCACCATCACCATCATCATCATCAGTATCACCATAATCATCATCATCAGTATCACTATCACCACCATCACCATCATCATCATCATCATCACGCAGAAGAAAAGGTTTAAACATGAGGTTTTATCACAAGAACAATCATCTGACTGGCTGTCTCCAGCTACCACGACCTTACCACTGGGCAGGGTTTGACCAACTGCCCTTTCCCCCTGCAACCACACCGCCATACCTCTTCTCTTCCTCGTCAGCTCCCTCCAACACTTGGTAGGGGTTAGGGCACTCCACACCCTGGTCAGCTATCCGGAGTCTGACCTTAATTCCCTTGGAGACAGCCACTTTCCACTCCTGCTCATCCTGAACCTCCTTCGTAGGTGTCCTGCCTAGCAGGACACCTACCTGAAGGAGTTCAGTCCCGAGGGCTGTGTTCTCCCCCTTCAAAATCCATCTCTCTCCGCAACTGCTTCAGCTCCAACTCCAGCTCACTCAACAGGGTGGCCGGGGGGTCGTCTCTCCCCACACACCGTCCCTCTTCCCACACAACACAACGGCCCACGGCGGCCACATTTTTTATGGTCACTAACACGAACACACAGAGGCACGCCCTTCTCCAAGCTAGGTCAGGTGACGTCTGGCTAGGTTAGGATTAATAAACTGAAGGTAGCAAGGTAGACGATATCAAACCCCAAGGAATTCTTCCAAATGTATCAAACTATATCACCAGACAAGATTGGACGAACATTGACAGACACCAGAGAGCTAAGGGATAAGAAAATAAGAACATAAGAATGGAGGAAACTGCAACTGACCTCTTGGCCCATTATGGGCACTCCCGTTTACAACCAACCCCTATCGCTCATACATCCATCCAACCTATGTTTGAAGCTATCTACCGCATTCGAGTTAATGATGATGTTTGGTAACTTGTTCCACTCATCCACTACTCTTTCCAAACCAAACTTCTTGTGACTTTTGAGGCGGCCCCGTCAAACAAGAGATCCTCACTGTAAGAGTTGACTAATAATATGTAATTTCCAAAGAAAATGTTCCACACGATGTTAAGTGTCGAGGAAAACACTTTGGGCAAGTGAGGGGGTGAAGGGGGGAAGGGGAATGGGAGAAGGTTTTTTTTTTAGTTTAACAAATTTATTGGCAGAGCTTGTAGTACAGTTTGCCTATTCCAAGTAATTCAGTCAGGTCTTGACACTGAGGGTGGTATCACTTCTCACTGTCACGCAGGACAGAGGTTCACACACAAAGAAATACATCATATTCATTAACAACTATAAATGTATATAGGTCAGGTTCATATGGATAATGTCACTGTTCACTGCCATGCAGGACAGAGGTTCGTACACAAAGAGTTGCATCATATTCATTGACAGTACATATACATATATGTAAACACACACACACACACATATACATACATATACGTATATACATACACATATACATGTACACGTACATATACATGCACACACGCACACATACATACATATACGTCGGTCAGATTCATGTGGGTAATGTCACTTTTCACTGCCATACAGGACAGAGGTTCGTACACAAAGAATGCATCATATTCATTGACACTATATATAGGTCAGATTCATGTGGGTAATGCCACTGTTCACTGCCACGCAGGACAGAGGTTCGTACACAAAGAAGGAAATACATCACATTCACCAGCAGCATATATGGGTCAGTGGATCACATACATTGGAGTCATATTCTAATTGAAGACTAATCAGTGTGGGCTAGCAAATTTGGGATAAACAGCAAGAATGTCCTCAAGCACACCTGATTCAATGAAGTAATTACATAGTTCAAGATACAGTAAGTCAGGTGGCCTGAAGTCTTTGACAGTGTCACATTCAATAATATAGTGTTCAAGTGTATGCTTTAAAGGTTTATCACAAAGTTTACATGCTGAGTGTTCCGGTATGGGTACAGCGTTACTAACTTGCAAGATGTGTCTGTATCCTAGCCTAATTCTGGCCACGACTACATCACATTGTCTGGTTCTGTCCTTATGCTGGCCATACCGGTACCTCTTGTTACAAAATTTGTCATATTTACTAATGCTACAACTGTCAGGTCTCTCTGCATTTCTCACTTCTTCTAGATCAGAGTTCATGATTCTGACTTGAATGTTTTTAATTACGGCATTGGACAGACCAAGGTCGCGGTCAACATTTTCTTTCTTACATGCCTCATTGGCCAGTCTATCAGCACGGTCATGATACCTGATTCCAACATGGGACGGAATCCACACAAATTCGATACGAAAGTTGTTCTCATTGGCAGTTATCACATTCCTTTTAATATCACATGCAACTTTAGACATAGAACCTGACGGGCTGTTCATTGATTTCAAAGCACTTTGAGAGTCACAGAATATCACCCCACCTCCATTTTCTTTGAGGTAGTCTGTGGCTAAGTAGATTCCAGTTAGTTCAGTTTGTGTTGTGCTGGCCCAGTTGTTCAGCCTTTGTTTGTTTGACACTATCATCTCTTTTTCTTTATATATTACAATTGCACAGCCTGTTCTACCTGTGTTTGTCTGCACAGAACCATCAGTAAAAGCATAACATTCACTTGATTTAATACTCTCTATGTGTCTGTTAATAGTTTCTAGTGTGACACATCTCACCACATCGGTGTTTAACATTTGCTTACTACCAACAGGAGTGTAATTAATAGGAACTGATATGTCCAGCCAAGGAGGAATGGCATTAATAGGTTCGTCTGGGGTGATTGGGACATTCAGTTTCAGGAGATCTGCAACACTTTTATGAAGCCACGCCCCAAAGAGAGTCTTTTGTGAAAGGTTGGCGAGATGGTCGGGATTACTTAGATAGAACATCAACTCAGTTTGAGTTGTAGTTTGAGAACTATTGTTCTTCAAAACTTTGACACAAAACATGGTATTAAGTAGGGCTATCCTCTCAGATAGGGAGGGCAGTCCGAGCTCTTTCCTCATGTTTACAATTCTGGTTGATTTTGGGCAACCTAGGATGATGCGCATGGCTTCATTTTGCACTACCTCAAGGCTGTTGAGTTGTTTAGGCGGAATAGTCACAAGATGGAGAGCATGATAGTCAACTACAGAACGAATGAAGTGAAGATAGAAAGTACGAGCATAGGTGATGTTAATTCCATAGCCCTTGCCAACAAGGGTTCTGAGGGGTTTAATGCGCTGCATTAGTTTGTCACGAAGGTTGCTGACAAAGTTTGCATCATTCACACAAATTCCAAGATATTTATAGGAGCTACATAGTTCCAAGGGCATGCTGTTAATGTTATAGTCAAGAGGCAGAGGGTGAGCAGGACGAGGATTGAGGACCCTCGTCTTGTCAACAGATATTATGAGACCGCATTCAACAGTTCTCCGAGCAAATACATCCAGCAAGGCTTGGAGCCTGAGTTTGGTTTGTGTCATAATGCAGATATCATCAGCATAGCATATTACGGCTTCGTTTGGCTGAACTGGAATGTCAGCAATAAGCTTGTGCATCAGTATATTAAAGAGCATAGGACTTAACACTCCTCCCTGAGGCGTGCCCAGCTCAAATGATCTCATTCTGGTACTTTTAACTCCCCTAAACAGAACACTGGCATACCTGTTGGACAGATAACCCTTTATCCATGTCAGGAGGTTACCTTGTATGCCAAAATTAGCTAGTTGCTCAAGTATAATGTCTCTATTAGCTACATCAAAGGCTGATTTAAGGTCTATGAAGGCTGTTTGTGTCTTATCTTTTGAGTGAACAAGATATTCTGCAAAGCATGTCTGTGTGCTACGCCCGGGCATGAACCCGTACAGATTAGGGGCGAGTTTGTCTTTGACTTGAAACATGAGACGGTTTAGAACAACTCTTTCAAGGACTTTACACATACAGGATGTAAGTGAAATTGGCCTGAAGTTTGGAGAATTAGCTTTAGGGATTGGAACTATGTTTCCATGAGTCCATGTCTTAGGCAGAATACCCTGTGTGAGGCTCATTTGATACAGGTCAAGCAGTGGATGGTTAGGGATCTCATTCAACAATCTCAGGGTGTTATAGGTTATGCCATCCTCACCAGGGGAGGATGACTCACCTTTCATTAGTGCTGTTGTTAGTTCGTGGTGCGTTATAGGAAACTGGTCGGTAAGGTCTGGTGAGGAACAGGCTATTTCAATATTGAAACCCCTATTAATGTGTGAGGTGTTAAGATATTGTTGTATGTCAGGAGGCAGGGAAGTGATTCGTGACACACTAGACCATTGGTCTAATAGCATGTCAGCATATTCTGCAGGGCTGTGATGAAGCTGGACTGGGGTGGGTGACTTGGTAATGGCTCTAATTTTCTTCCACATTTCTGCTAGAGTGGTTGTTCTATTAATCCCCTGTAAGAATTGTTCCCAATAGGTGTTTCTCACCTGACCTTTGAGTTCACGAAATTCTCTGTTAGCTTTGAGGAATGCCAAAAGGTTATCACTAGTTTTATTTTGCTTATAAGTGTTGGCAAGCTGTTTTACATTCTCTCCTTCTTTGGTGAGGATGGGGTCATGTGTCCACAGAGGTGGTTTAGTGCTGCCCCCCTTCCTCCTTGACTTAACCCAGGTGGTATAATATGTGGTAATGACATTTACAAGATCACAGCAAAATTCATCCACTGACCCAGGTGTATATCCAGCATACCATCTGTGGATGTAGGCCTTGAAGTGCAGTTTAAGATTATCTGGGATATTAATTCTGAGCTTAGGATGGGGTTCACACTTGACATCAGCAACAGTGTATTCAGTAAGTATTGCATAATGATCACTGACAAGGTAGTCTGAGATGACCTTAGCCTTGACATTACTGTCTACTAGGTTATACCCAATCACATAATCAAGTCTGCCCCCCATCAGATGTGTCACTTTGTCTGTGTCGTATACAGTGATATTATGATTATTGATGTAATTCACGAACACCCTCCCATTAGAGTTACACTGGACATCACCGAGGACAGTGTGACGAGAGTTAAAGTCACCCATACACAGCATAGCATTGTTACCTGATGGCTTTGGTAACACGTCCGCTCGCAGTTCATTACACCGAACATAGATGTTATACAGCGAAAATTGACTGTTTGCTGTCTTTACTGTAAATTGTTGATAGTGAATACTTTCATCATTGTGAGTTTTAATCCATTTACAGACCAGACCATTCTTTACATATGTGAGCAGGCCACTTCCTGCTCCACTATTATATGCTGTAAACCCAGCTATCCTGGGTGCAACTTTCTTCTGGGTGCTGGACGTGTAAGGTTCTTGTAAGCCAATTACATCAATGTCAAAAACTTTAACAAACCATTGTAGATCATTAATTCTGCGATTAACACTCCGGATGTTCCATGAAATGAACCTAAGCGTTCGTGTTACTTTTCCCACCTTGAATTTAACGTAGAGAGTCGCACGCTGGCTTCATAGATCAGCCTGACCAATAAGCTGACCATTCCAATTTCTGTACCTCTGGATTTCCTGATAATGTTCTTCACAGCCCTTATTCCAGTAGGATTTTTATACGCGGGTTCCTTCATCAGTCCCGCGAGTTCCTCCTCCGTAAACAATGCAAAACTTACAGGGTCATGAACAGTCTGCAGACTTGGGACTATTATAGAGACCACGCTGGCAGTCTGGGGCTCATTCTCCCCATCCATGCTACCATCACTATCGGTCTCGCTCTGGCTACTCACCCTCAAGTTGGCATCATTATGAGAGGAGGCACGAGCTCCTTCAGAAGCTCCACTAACACTATCACTGTCATTGTTCACTGGTACACTTACTTGGCAGGCTTTAACCTGACCTGCATTGGCTAACGAAGGAGAGTCACTGTGCCTGTTGACTTCAGGTGGTGGAGGCGATCCGGCCGCATTGGCATCATTGAGTGGGACTGCTATTGTGGATGGAGGCGACCTCCCAGGACAACTGGGGTGCAAGGCCGTCACACCCTCCTCCCTGGACCTGGGACACTGCCCCCTGGGTGGGGAGGTGTCGCTGTTGATTTCAGGTGCTGGAGGCGACCCCGCAGTGTTGCTGTTGGCATCACTGAGTGGGACCGCTTTTGTGGGTGGAGGCGGGCTCCCAGGGCAACCTGGATGCCAGGCCGTCACACCCTCCTCCCTGCACCTGTAACACTGCCTCCTGGGTGGGGAGGTGTAGCTGTTGATTTCAGGCGTTGGCGGCGACCCTGTAGCGTTGGCGTTGGCGTCACTGAGTGTGACCGCTATTGTGGGTGGAGGCGGGCTCCCAAGGCAACCTGGATGCCAGGCCGTCACACCCTTCTTCCTGCATCTGGCACACTGCCACTCAAATGGGGAGTCCTGCTCTCTTCCGTCCTGAGAGGCACCTTCCTTGATGGGGCAGCTGGGAAAAGGGTGTGGTGAGGGAGAGAGTGAAGCAACATTGCGGCGAAGAGAAAGGAAAGAGAGATTATCGACTAAAGGAGAAGTGTTAATAAGACGAAATGCCTTTGATTCCACCCTATCTAATAGTTGGACAGAAGAAGAGCCACCCCAGATATGAGAGCGGTACTCCAAGTTAGGACGAATGAATCCCTTATATATTTGGAGCAACTGCTCAGGAGTGAAGAAGCTGCGGCATCTGTACAGCATTCCCAACTTTCGGGAGGCAGCTTTAGCTATACTAAAGATGTGTGATTTCCAGGACATATTGGAGGAAATGGTGAGGCCTAACATATTCATTTCAGAATTTGGCAGGATGATAGCGTCCTGAAATGTAATTGGTGGGAGATCGTCTAATTTACAAAGTGTAATTGGTAAATATTGAGTTTTATTACTATTGAACTTAACCAAGTTTGTACCTCCCCATTCAGAGATGCTGCACAGATCCGCATTGATAGAAGTAATGATATCAGTTCTAGAAACATATCTAGTTTAAGAGTTAGGAGGAAGGGGAAAATGTGAGGAAGAGTGAAGAATAGAATCATCGGCGTAAGAATGGATAGAATTAGTTGTAGTGTGAAGTAAATCATTGATAAAAAGAAGGAAGAGAGTTGGTGAAAGATCAGAACCCTGTGGGACACCACTACTGGTAGAGAAAGAGCGAGAGATCGAACCCTCGACAACAACTGCCATGGATCGGTTCTAAAGGAAGCTAGAGATGAGAAAACAAAGTGGGGGAGAGAAACCAAAAGAGGGAAGTTTAGATAGCAAACATTTGTGCCATACCCTGACAAATGCTTTGGAGATGTCGAGGGCCACGACAAAAGTTTTCCCATAATCCCTAAGAGAGGATGACCAAAGATGGGTGCAATAGGAGAGCAGATCACCAGTAGATCTCGCCTGGCGAAAGTCATACTGGTGATCCGACAAAAGAGAAAGGCGTTCAAGGTGACGGAAAAAATGGGAGCGTAAGATAGTTTCGAAAATCTTAGAGAGGGACGAAGTTAGGGCAAGGGGGCGATAGTTAGAGGGATTAGAATGGTCACCCTTCTTCGGGATGGGCTGAACCAAGGCATGAACATGTAGTACGGGTGTTGTAGTGAACGTGTAGTACAGGTGTTGTAGTGAACGTGTAGTACAGGTGTTGCAGTGACGTGTAGTACAGGTGTTGTAGTGAACGTGTAATACTGGTGTTGTAGTAAACGTGTAGTACGCGGAGGAGCAGACTTCTTGTCCTTCTTGTACCGGGACACAGCGCGTACAGCTGTAGGGGGAGCTCGGATGGCAGAGGTGGCACACCTGGCAGCCTCATAGGAGCGACATATCGTCAACACATCCTTGAGAGAAGAGGAAGAGTCGAGGGAGGTGAGGCGTTGGACAAGTTCCTCGTCCTTAACACCCATCAGGATCACCTGCTTCAACTGGGTCTCCTCGCACTGCTGGTGGTGGCCTAGACATATATCTACCTCTTCCGAGGCTCTCTTAAGACGTACATAAAAGGCGTCAAAAGTCTCACCCTCCATCTGTCTGCAGCTAAACAATTCCCTCCTGCGCAGAGCTTCATTCTGCTGTCCTTTGATGTGCCGTTGTAGAATGTCCAGTACCTCCTCTACAGACAGCGAAGAGGTCGGAGGTACCTGCAGCGTATGTTCTAAGACACGCTGAATTTCCAAGGACAGGCACATACGCAGCTGGATGAGTTGTTTAGGCTGTGACAAACTCTGGAGATCCACCATTGTAGCATAATCAGTCCACCGTCGCCGCCATTCACGAAAAGTCTGGAAATTCACATCAGGCTTCAAGATGGGCGGTGTTTGAGCAGCTGCTTTAGGTGGGGCTGGTGGGCGTGAAGAGAGCATTGATGAGGTATCTGAACCATTCAGTACCGAGGCAGTGTTAGAGCCAGGGGCTTGGTTAACAGTGAGGCGAGATATCAAAGCTTCAAACCGTGCACTGTCTTCCACTCTCCGTTGGTGGTCTCGTTCTGCCTCTGCTTGCCTTCTGTGTTCATCCGCCACACGTCTGTTAGCTTCATCCTCGCGCCTTTCATCTCTCATAAACTTCATTAAAGCAATTATCTCTGGAGACAACGCTGAATATCGAGGTGAAGGGCTGCGCGATGTTGTGGGAGCTGGAGCGTCATGGTCAGCCTGGTCATCCATCTCTGCGGAGCTATCATCCGACTGACTCATCCGGGCGCTGGCTCCACGGCTACGTAAGGCACGAGACATAACTACTTCATCTGTGTACTGTGTCTAAATCAGTGTTGACTGGTCAGCCCGTCGTATCAACAAGATCTCAGACAAAAAATTAATTAAATACACAGATAAGTAGATTATATATATAAAATATATATTAGGCAATCGCCGATGTCAGTGTGTTAGTACATGTATGTGTGTGTGCCAGGCGGGCGAGAGCGTCCCGCCTCGAGCTGTGAGGGGGGTGGAGACGACACTGTGAGGGGGGGTGGAGAGGATGACTAGCGGCAGTTACCCTCCAGGCTTCGCGAGGGGAGGTGTACTGAAGTCTACTCCTTACAAATGCCCAGAACATGCCGTGTACCTTGGGAATCCTTTAGAACAAGGTCACACATGAATGGCACGAAACACACAATGCACTAAACACTGCACAGAAAATCACTGTCACTGACACTGCACAAAGTTGCTAAATTCTTCGAGGAGGGGTGGCGGGCGGCGGTTGGTTGACACAGGGAAGGAGTCCATAAGCCGGCTTTCCACAAACTTTGCACTGTCACTCGTAATTATCCAGTAAAACCGGTTCACTGCGCCATGTTCGTGTTCTGGGTAATAAGTTCAATATACAGGAGCGAACACAAACACCTGTATAGATTTTGTAGGTTCGATTTACTGGATAAGAGATATGTACACAAGGGGAGTAGCGCTCTTCAACCTGTCCGCTGGTCAACTGCTCTATAGACGACGTATGGCAAGTGATACATTAGCAGCTTCCATACATCGCCAGGCACATTAATTAAGCATGTGGGACATTGATAAATACATTGCCACACGCTACTAGCTAGGCTAAATGAATAATACATAAATGGAGCACATACATAATATACATAGCATAATATAAATACAGCATACAGAATATAAAGACACAGGTGTTGTTGTGAACGTGTAGTACAGGTGTTGTAGTGAACGTGTAGTACAGGTTTTGTAGTGAACGTGTAGTATAGGTGTTGTAGTGAACGTTTAGTACAGGTTTTGTAGTGAACGTGTAGTACAGGTGCTGGTGTTGTAGTGAACGTGTAGTACAGGTATTGGTGTTGTAGTGAACGTGTAGTACAGGTGGTGTAATGAACGTGTAGTACAGGTGGTGTAATGAACGTGTAGTACAGGAGGTGTAGTGAACGTGTAGTACAGGTGTTGTAGTGAACGTGTAGTACAGGTGTTGTAGTGAACGTGTAAAACAGGTGTTGTAGTGAACGTGTAGTACAGGTGTTGCAGTGAATGTGTAGTACAGGTGTTGCAGTGAACGCGTAATACAGGTGTTGTAGTGAACGCTTAGTACAGGTGTTGTAGTGAACGCTTAGTACAGGTGCTGTAGTGAACGTGTAGTTCAGGTGCTGTAGTGAACGTGTAGTTCAGGTGCTGTAGTGAACGTGTAGTTCAGGTGCTGTAGTGAACGTGTAGTTCAGGTGCTGTAGTGAACGTGTAGTTCAGGTGCTGTAGTGAACGTGTAGTTCAGGTGTTGTAGTGAACGTGTAGTACAGGTGTTGTAGTGAACGTGTAGTACAGGTGTTGTAGTGAACGTGTAGTACAGGTGTTGTAGTGAACGGGTAGTACAGGTGTTGTAGTGAACGTGTAGTGAATGTGTTGTAGTGAACGCGTAGTACAGGTGTTGTAGTGAACGTGTAGTACAGGTGTTGTAGTGAACGTGTAGTACAGGTGTTGTAGTGAACGTGTAGTACAGGTGTTGTAGTGAACGCGTAGTAGAGGTGGTGTAGTGAAAGTGTAGTGCAGGTGTTGTAGTGAACGTGTAGTACTGGTGTTGTAGTGAACGTGTAGTACAAGTGTTGTAGTGAACGTGTAGTGCAGGTGTTGTAGTGAACGCGTAGTACAGGTGGTGTAGTGAAAGTGTAGTACAGGTGTTGTAGTGAACGTGTAGAACAGGTGTTGTAGTGAACGTGTAGCACAGGTGTTGTAATGAATGCGTAGTACAGGTGGTGTAGTGAACGCGTAGTTCAGGTGTTGTAGTGAACGTGTAGTACAGGTGTTGTAGTGAACGCATAGTACAGGTGTTGTAGTGAACGTGTAGTACATGTGTTGTAGTGAACATGTAGTACAGGTTTTGTAGTGAACGTGTAGTACAGGTGTTGTAGTGAACGTGTAGTACAGGTGTTGTAGTGAACGTGTAGTACAGGTGTTGTTGTGAACGTGTAGTACAGGTGTTGTAGTGAACGTGTAGTACAGGTTTTGTAGTGAACGTGTAGTATAGGTGTTGTAGTGAACGTTTAGTACAGGTTTTGTAGTGAACGTGTAGTACAGGTGCTGGTGTTGTAGTGAACGTGTAGTACAGGTATTGGTGTTGTAGTGAACGTGTAGTACAGGTGGTGTAATGAACGTGTAGTACAGGTGGTGTAATGAACGTGTAGTACAGGAGGTGTAGTGAACGTGTAGTACAGGTGTTGTAGTGAACGTGTAGTACAGGTGTTGTAGTGAACGTGTAAAACAGGTGTTGTAGTGAACGTGTAGTACAGGTGTTGCAGTGAATGTGTAGTACAGGTGTTGCAGTGAACGCGTAATACAGGTGTTGTAGTGAACGCTTAGTACAGGTGTTGTAGTGAACGCTTAGTACAGGTGCTGTAGTGAACGTGTAGTTCAGGTGCTGTAGTGAACGTGTAGTTCAGGTGCTGTAGTGAACGTGTAGTTCAGGTGCTGTAGTGAACGTGTAGTTCAGGTGCTGTAGTGAACGTGTAGTTCAGGTGCTGTAGTGAACGTGTAGTTCAGGTGTTGTAGTGAACGTGTAGTACAGGTGTTGTAGTGAACGTGTAGTACAGGTGTTGTAGTGAACGTGTAGTACAGGTGTTGTAGTGAACGGGTAGTACAGGTGTTGTAGTGAACGTGTAGTGAATGTGTTGTAGTGAACGCGTAGTACAGGTGTTGTAGTGAACGTGTAGTACAGGTGTTGTAGTGAACGTGTAGTACAGGTGTTGTAGTGAACGTGTAGTACGGGTGTTGTGAGTGAACGTGTGAGTACGAGTGTTGGTGTTGTAGTGAACGTGTAGTACAGGTGGTGTAGAAAGAGCGTGTGGTACAGGTGCTGTAGTGAACAGTGTGTGTACAGGTGTTGTTGTAGTGAGCGTGTAGTACATAATGTTGTAGTGGCTGATGTAGTACAGGTGTTGTAGTGAAGTGTGGTGCATGTGTTGTAGTGAAGTGTAGTACAGGTGTTGTAGTGAACGTGTAGTACAGGTGGTGTAGTGAACGTGTAATACAGGTGTTGTAGTGAACGTGTAGTACAGGTGTTGTATTGAACGCGTAGTACATGTGTTGTAGTGAACGCTTAGTACAGGTGCTGTAGTGAACGTGTAGTTCAGGTGTTGTAGTGAAAGTGTAGTACAGGTGTTGTAGTGAGCGGTTAGTCCAGGTGTTGTAGTGAACGTGTAGTGCATGTGTTGTAGTGAACGGTTAGTCCAGGTGTTGTAGTGAACGCGTAGTACATGTGTTGTAGTGAACGTGTAGTACAGGTGTTGTAGTGAACGTGCCGTACATGTGTTGTAGTGAACGTGTAGTACAGGTGTTGTAGTGAACGTGTAGTACAGGTGTTGTAGTGAACGTGTAGTACAGGTGTTGTAGTGAACGTGTAGTACAGGTGTTGTAGTGAACGTGTAGTAGAGGTGTTGTAGTGAACGTGTAGTACAGGTGTTGTAGTGAACGTGTAGTACAGGTGTTGTAGTGAACGTGTAGTACAGGTGTTGTAGTAAACGTGTAGTGCAGATTGTTTGGCGTGGGCTTGTGTAGTACAGGTGTTGTAGTCGAACGTGTAGTACATGTGTTGTAGTGGCAGTATTAGTACCAGGTGTTGTAGTGAACGTGTAGTACAGGTGTTGTAGTGAACGTGTAGTACAGGTGTAGTAGTGAACGTGTAGTACAGGTGTTGTAGTGAATGTGTAGATACAGGTGTTGTAGTGAACGTGTAGTACAGGTGTTGTGGTTAACGTGTAGTACATGTGTTGTAGTGAACGTGTAGTACAGGTGTTGTAGTGAACGTGTAGTACAGGTGTTGTGGTTAACGTGTAGTACATGTGTTGTAGTGAACGTGTAGTACAGGTGTTGTAGTGAACGTGTAGTACAGGTGTTGTGGTTAACGTATAGTACATGTGTTGTAGTGAACGTGTAGTACAGTAGTTTATACCTCAGTTTTCATCACACTGTTGATAGTGGACAGATGGTAGTGTGGTAATGAAGGAAACACGACTAAGCTTTATTCTTGATGTTTCGTCACTAGTCGTGTTTCATTCACTACCACACTTGCCTTTGTTTTCTTGTTTATCTCTTCTGGCACCTGGATCTATTTCTATCTTTACATGTACTTATATCTGTACCTGGAGTTGTATTACCTGTTCTTGTGTATTTCCATCTAACTCTGCTTCAAGAATAAAGAAACGAAATAAAATTAATTAATTAAAAGTAAATCATATGCTCAGTCATTTCTTTAATTAGCCATACCTGGAGTAATTAGGGAGGTTTAATTAACACAATCGGCAGGTAAATTTGTTATTAGTCAATTTGGTTAAAACATAGATATCTCTCTCTCTCTCTCTCTCTCTCTCTCTCTCTCTCTCTCTCTCTCTCTCTCTCTCTCTCTCTCTCTCCACCCTTATTTTCCTCCCTCATAATTAATGCTTGACACCTGTACCTTCGCTTCCCTCCCTCACTCTCTTATTCCCATTTCCCCTGTCTCCTTTCTCCCTGACATTCTCCCCTCTTTACTCTCTCTCCCTCCTTTCCTCCCATCGTCACTCCCTCCCTCTCTTCATATCTCCCTCCCATCCTATCTCTCTACCTACCTACCTCCCCCACTCTCCGTCCTGGCAGGGAAAAATACCCGTTCACATAAATTCCTTGGATCCAGATGACATCTAGGACCTCAGGGGAGAAGTGTAGGGGAAAAACACATCTGGGGGAAACCTTGTCGATATTCCCCCACCTTGTAACCCTCCCTTCCCTTCCCTCCTTCCCCATCCCTCCTTACCTCCCTAACTTCTGCTTTCCTTCCCTTCCCACCTCCCTTTCTCTCGTCCTCCTTCCTCCCTTCCTTCTCTCCTCATTCCCTCTACTCTACCTTTTCCCTCCTTCTCCCTCACCCTTCATCCCTTCCCTCCTCATCTGTCACAAGTGTAGACCCACAACTGTTTTTATGGTTTTACTCCACTAATCATATTTTTCCGCTCTAAACCACGCCTAAAACCACCCCCTTTCCTAACCCTAGACACACTCCGTCCTTTACTTAACCACGTCCCTCCCTACCCTAAATCATGCCATTTCCTATCATAAACCACGCCTCTCCTGGCCTTAATCCACGCCCCTCTTGGACCTAAACCACGCCCATTCCTACCCAAACCACGCCACTTCCTACCATAAACCTCACCTCCTTCATACCCTAAACCATGTTTTAGTAGTATTGGTTAGGTTAGTGTTAAGGTAGATTTGGTTAGTGTTAGTGTTAGGGTAGTTTAGGTCATATTACTCTAGGTTAAGTTAGGCTAGGTTAGTGTTAGGGTAATTTAGGTCATATTACTCTAGGTTAAGTTAGGCTAGGTTAGTGTTAGGGTAGTTTAGGTCATATTACACTAGGTTAAGTTAGGCTAGGTTAGTGTTAGGGTAATTTAGGTCATATTACACTAGGTTAAGTTAGGCTAGGTTAGTGTTAGGGTAATTTAGGTCATATTACTCTAGGTTAAGTTAGGCTAGGTTAGTGTTAGGGTAATTTAGGTCATATTACACTAGGTTAAGTTAGGCTAGGTTAGTGTTAGGGTAATTTAGGTCATATTACTCTAGGTTAAGTTAGGCTAGGTTAGTGTTAGGGTAATTTAGGTCATATTACACTAGGTTAGGTTAGGCTAGGTTAGTGTTAATTTAGGTCATATTACTCTAGGTTAAGTTAGGCTAGGTTAGTGTTAGGGTATATTTGGTTAGGTTAGGTTAGGTTAGGTAAGGTCAAGTGATCCCAAAATACAG
>NW_024713368.1:127500-152500 GCF_018991925.1 Homarus americanus | reverse complement strand
GTACCATGGCTGAACCTCTTGAGTACGATGTTTAACCTTGAGTACCATGTCTGAACCCCTGAGTACGATGTCATCCTGAGTACCATGTCTGAACCCTTGAGTACGATGTTTTAACCTTGAGTACCATGTCGAACCCTGAGTACGATGTCTTATATCCTGAGTACCAGCAACTTGATAATGTTTAAGAGTACCATGTCTGAACCCTTGAGATTCTATATCCTGAGTCCATGCTGAACCTCTGAGTACGATGTTTTAACCCCTGAGTACCATGGCTGAACCTCTTGAGTACGATGTTTTAACCCTTGAGTACCATGTCTGAACCCCTTGAGTACGATGTTTTAACCCTTGAGTACCATGTCTGAACCCCTTGAGTACGATGTTTTAACCCTTGAGTACCATGTCTGAACCCCTTGAGTACGATGTCTTAACCCCGGCCATTAATCCCTGAGTATGTTGTCTTAATCTTTGGAGTATATTGATTTAATCCCTTGAGTACGATGGCATGATACTGTACTCAAGGGTTAAGTCATCGTACTCAAGGCATTATACTGATCAAATTAATCTATCACACGCACCACCCACGCACGCACTACCCTTCATATATAATGCCAGTACGAGCAATCAGCACTGCCTGGCGAACACTTTAGATGCTATGCAATAAATGGTGTTAAAATCTTATCAAAATATTGTGTATTAAAAAATGAAAAAATTATGAATGAGACTCGTAAGAAAATTAAAAAAAATGAAAATCGAAAGAAGGTAAAAGTAAGTAAATAAACAAGAAGTTATACAAATGTGAATGAAAATGAGAGAAAGAGGAGAATGAAATAATGGAAACCAAAAAGTCGATAATATAAGTAAATAAATAAGACCCCGAAAAAATAAACAAGAAAAAAATAATCAAATAGAAAATAATCCATAAAAGTAAGTAAAATAAACAAGACTTTTAAAACACGCCTGAACGTGTTAACAAGTAACAGCTGATCGAGACCTCCAAGATGCTACTGCCGGCTGTCTGGCTGGCTCGCTCGGAGCCCAAGTTCGCCAAGTCGACCATATAGACAGTCATTGCCCTTCCGGTCCAATTAAAACTTAGCTCGGGCCGTTTTCTCGTAATTGACTGGTTCATCCGGGGCAACATCGTAATGCAAATTGGGGCCGGGAATTTACGCTAGACTATAATTGAAACACGACCTGCTATATTCTCATCCCACGGACAGGTAACACGACCTAATTAACCGCCTTGCCTTCCTGACCGTACCTGCCTCCTCCTCCTCCTCCTTCCTCTCCTAAGCCTTACCTTGGTGGGGCCTTTACCCTTTGGTGGTGAGGAGGAAGGGGGGGGGGGAGGAGAGTAAGGAGGGAAGGGAAGGCGTAGGATTTAATCAGTGAAAGTCATTGTGTCCTTTGACCTCCTACGTGTGCACTACGACTTTAAATCGTGCACTGTAACCTCTAAAGGTGCACTAAGACATATATTCTTGCACTGAGACCCTCACTCGTGAACCAAGACCAAAATTCATGCACTGTAGCACTCTTTTCGTGCACTTTGACCTCTAAGCGTGCACCGAATCCTGAACTTATACACTTTAACTCCTTATTCGTGCACTGTGACACCCTATCCGTGCACTTAGAACCCCCCCTCGGGCACCAAAGCCTTAAATCATACTCTACAACACCTTATTGGTGCACAATGACCTTTAGGCCTTTGATCGTGCACTAAGACCTACATTCCCACAAAGTAATCCCATACTCGTGCCCTGTGACACCTACTCGTGCACTAAAACTTAAATTACCACAAGATAACTCCTTATTCGTGCACTCTGAACTCTAAGCGGGCACTGTGAACCTTCAGTCGTGCACTCTACCATTTCACAACTCACCGAATGCATTCTATCTGGTTAAGTGTCAAGCTTTAACCGCGAGAATTATAGTTGATACAAGAACTAGTTTTGTCCAGATGCAAGAACTGGTATTGTCCAGGTGTAAGAGCTGGTATTGTCCAGGTGTAAGAACTGGTATTGTTCACGTGTAAGAACTGGTATTGTCCAGGTGTAAGAACTGGTATTGTCCAGGTGTAAGAACTGGTATTGTCCAGGTGTAAGAACTGGTATTGTCCAGGTGTAAGAACTGGTATTGTTCACGTGTAAGAATAGGTATTGTCCAGGTGTAAGAACTGGTATTGTCCAGGTGTAAGAACTGGTATTGTCCAGGTGTAAGAACTGGTATTGTCCAGGTGTAAGAACTGGTATTGTTCACGTGTAAGAACTGGTATTGTTCACGTGTAAGAACTGGTATTGTTCACGTGTAAGAACTGGTATTGTTCACGTGTAAGAACTGGTATTGTCCAGGTGTAAGAACTGGTATTGTCCAGGTGTAAGAACTGGTATTGTCCAGGTGTAAGAACTGGTATTGTCCAGGTGTAAGAACTGGTATTGTCCAGGTGTAAGAACTAATAAAGAAATAAAGATTCTTTGTAATTATTTTTTTTTAGTTTATATAAGCGATTTTTGCTTCAATAAATTAATGTCTATTGATAATTATTGTATTTTTGGTTATAATAGAAAAATACAATTTGATTTAATCCAATTTAATTCAAACTAATTTATTTTTTAATTGATAAATGATTCTGGATTATATTAATAATTCTATATTATGATTATTTTTGTTGCTATGTTGATATAATTAAAATGAGATATTTATTATGATAATTATTTCTTTCAATTATTTCCTTCTTTTTAAAATGATATGAAATAATTTGTTTTGTTTTGCTTATACTTGTGAATTCATTTGCTTATTTTCTTAGTTGTTTCTTTATTAACTTAGTTGTTCATTTATTTGTTCGGGTGTTGTTCCTTCATCGTTATGGAGAGAGAGAGAGAGAGAGAGAGAGAGAGAGAGAGAGAGAGAGAGAGAGAGAGAGATAAAAGAGGAAAATATAAAGATAGTATGCAGAAAATAGTTAAACACACACACACGCACGCACGCACGCACGTATGCACACACGCACCCACACACGCACGCACGCACGCACGCACACGCAAAAAAAAAGAAAAATAATTTGGAAAAACTAAACATTGGTAAAAATAGAAAGAAAAATATTGGTAAAAGAGAAACACTGGTGCCGGGAGCTGACATTACTAAGGCAATACTGACAATGAATATGGATGGTCAGCCTTGGGTTATATTCTCCTGTTATGACTGACAGCTGACACCTACTACCTGCTGCTGAGTCTGATGTTGTTAGCTGTTTGTATGTGTGTATGTAAAGTAGTAATTGTTGTTGTTATTGTTATTGTTGTGGTTGTTGTTGTTATTGTTATTATTGTTGTTGTTATTGTTGTGGTTGTTATTATCGTTTCAGTTGTTATAGTTATTGTTGCTGTTGTTGTTATTGTTGTTATTGTTGTTGTTATTGTTGTTATTGTTATTATTGTTGTTATTGTTGTTATTGTTATTATATAATGTTTTTGCTGTTATGTTGTGGTTATTATTATTGTTATTGTTGTTATTGTTGCTATTGTTGTTATTATCGTTTTATAGTTATGTTGTGTTATTATTATGTTATTGTTGTTTTTGTTGTTGTTATTATCGTTTCAGTTGATTGTAGTTATTGTTGCTGTTGTTGTTATTGTTATTGTTGTGGTTGTTGTTGTTATTGTTATTATTGTTGTTGTTATTGTTGTGGTTGTTATTATCGTTTCAGTTGTTATAGTTATTGTTGCTGTTGTTGTTATTGTTATTATTGTTGTTGTTATTGTTGTTATTGTTATTATTGTTATTATATAATGTTTTTGCTGTTATTATGTTGTGGTTATTATTATTATTATTGTTATTGTTGTTATTGTTATTATTGTTGTTGTTATTATCGTTTCAGTTGTTATAGTTATTGTTGCTGTTGTTGTTATTGTTATTATTGTTGTTGTTATTGTTGTTATTGTTATTATTGTTGTTATTGTTATTATATAATGTTTTTGCTGTTATGTTGTGGTTATTATTATTGTTATTGTTGTTATTGTTACTATTGTTGTTATTATCGTTTCAGTTGTTATAGTTATTGTTGCTGTTGATGTTATTGTTGTTGTTATTATCGTTTCAGTTGTTATAGTTATTGTTGATGTTGTTGTTATTATTGTTATTATTGTTATTAATGCAGATGTTTTTATTGTTGTTTTTATTATTATTGTTGCTGGTAATATTGTTGACATATTGCTGTTATTGCTGTTGTTAATGTTGCTGTTTTTCTTGTTGTTGTTGTTGTTGTTGTTGTTGTTATTATTGATAGTATTGTTGATGTTGTTGGAAGTGTTGCTGTTGTGTGTGTGTGTGTGTGTGCACAGGGTGGTGTAATACGTCTAGTGTGGCAGCATTATGTCAGTGCTAAGGTGCAGGCATTGCTTGCTTGCTCCCTCTCGCTTTCAGCTACAGCAGCGAGTTAGCCCTCGTTGCGAACAGGAGAGCAACATGCATAAGTCTTCCCCTGCCAGTACACAGCTTCTTCACCATCAAGACTCCTGCTGTGCGTTCTCATGGCAACACACGGTAACTGGGCGCCTCGTGGGCCCAGGCTAGACCAGCACGAGATCTCGGAGAAGCATAGGGCCCCAGAGGGACGGCGCACAGGCCCACTGGCATGTGGACACGTTCTAGCGCCTTCCAACCATTGCCTCGCTGCCTTGCAGATTAACCTTGGTAGGTATAAGGCTACGGAAGTAAACTCCCAACGAAAAATCTGCGGTGAAGCCCCGCATCAAGTCAGACATGCTTACAGAGCTCCAATAAGATCCGAACGACGGTGTAGGCGGAAGAGGTGGCCACCATGGAAACCCAACGACTACACCGAGGATGAAGGCAATGCATGATGGACAGGCTACTAAGGCGAGACCCAACAAACTGGCTTATCAGCAGTCCATTGCAACTCTCCCTCTCCCTAATCGTTGCAACACTTGCACTACTGGATCAGGAAAAGGGGGAGGCAATATGTTCGGTTGCAGACTGCGCTCCTGCCTCACCACATAAATCAACTCAAGCGCAGCAACCATCCAGCTCATCATACCTCTCATCATCATCAAAACCCCTATACCCCCAAAAGTCCTGTGGCGACGGGGACAGGCAGAGATGACTGCCGGGAGTCTCTAGTCACAGCTCTGCACATGGGTGGCACATATAAGATGGTCGTTTATGTACTGGGATCTAGGGAGCAGTGCAATCCGTTTCTGTCTGTGCGACTGAGCAGCCCTTTCGAGGAGCCACTCTGCTCACCCCACATGGGGAGGGGACTAGAAAAGGTGCTCTAAACATAGCCTGCCTAAAAAAAAAAACCTGACTGGGCAACCACGCCCAGTAAGGTCATCCTTATGTGGTCGAAAACACAATCAAAATCACAGATCCAAACAAAAACAAACTATACAACCTGCATGGAATGTCGGACCCTTCTGGATACTGGTACAAATGAGCATCCTGAAAGAAGAACTGTCCTTGTGACAAAAGTGCTGCCTATTTATAACATCGACATCGCAGCCATTAGTGAGTCCCGGTTCTCAGAGGAAGGTCAACTCACAGAACGGGGGTCTGGCTATACCTTCTTTTGGAAAGGTAAGCCTGCTGCAGTGAGAAACCACATTTATGGAATTGGCCTTGCCATCCGCCAACGCATCCTAAACAGGCTAAATAAAATGCCTATTGGGATCAACGAGCGTCTCATAACGCTCCTAGCCCCACTGAAGCACTCACATCATGCCCTTTTCATCAGTGCATACGCCCCAACACTGAATCCAGAGGATGACACCAAGGAGGCCTTTTGTTCCGACCTCGACAGAGTGCTAACCTCTATTCCCAGAGAAGATAAGGTTGTGCTCCTTGGTGACTTCAATGCCAGAGTTGGTAGAGATGCTGACATTTGGCAGGGAACCATAGGGAGAAATGGACTAGGCAAGTGTAATCCCAACGGCCTACTCCTCCTCAGCAAATGTGCTGCACACAAACTCACTATCACCAATACCTTGTTCAGACAGGCTGACAAGTTCAAGGGTTTGTGGCAACACCCCGGTCCAAACACTGGCATCTCATTGACTACATCATTGTCAGAGAAAGAGATCGCCGAGATGTCCTCATCACCCATGCCAAGCGTGGCTCAGACCACTGCAACAATGTTCATTGGCTCGTCAGAGCCAAGGTCTCAATTCACGTCGCCCCAAAACGGCGAAGGCAACAAGCCTCCAGAAGAGTTTTTAACGCTAAATGTCTGGAGGATCCAGCGGTAGCACATGCTTTCAGGGAGCAGCTCGAACATGGGCTGATAAACAACCCGACAGAGAACAACCCAAATTCCAATGCCGAATGGGATATTCTCAACACTGTCATAACAAAAACCTGCAGAGACACCCTCGGCCAGATCGAAAGAATACACCAGGATTGACTTGATGAAAATTACCTGGCAATCAATGTACTCCTCGATGATACACGTGCTGCTTTAACTGACTGGCAGAACAACCCTCAGTCTCGAACCAAAACTGATACCTTCCACAAGAAGAAAGCTGTGGCCCAGCGGGAACTTCGCAATCTAAAGAACGATTAGTTTAAAAATAAAGCATGTGAAACACAAAAATTGGCAAATCAGCACAAGATGCGCGAATTTTCAATTTCATCACAAAAATTTACGGGCCAATCACTCGTGGCGCAGCCCCCCTCCGCTCATCCAACGGTAACTCCATAATTAAAGATGTTGAAGGCCTCCTTCAGTGCTGGAAAGAGCACTACCATTTACTGCTGAACCAAAACACTGATGTGGATGTCCTGACTACCCAGCAGGTCCCTCAGCATCCAGAGCTGATCCACCTCAGCTATCCTCCATCCATGGATGAGGTAGCTACTGCCATAAAGCAGATGAAAAATAACAAAGCCTCAGGGCCGGATGGAATCCCAGCCGAGGTGTATAAAGCAGGAAGACCTCTGCTTACTAGCTGTCTCCACTCTCTCTTGGAGAGTACATGGGAAATGGAGGTAAATCCCCCAAGCTCTTAAAGATGTCTCCATCGTCAGCTGGATCTCACTGCTGTCTGCAGCTGACAAGATTTTTGCCCGAATCCTCCTACAAAATTCTTCCTGAGACGGAAAACTTCCTCCCAGAATCTCAATGTGGAGTTAGACCATCTCGTGGAACCACTGACATGATCTTTGCTGCCCGCCAGATACAGGAAAAGTGCAGAGAACAACTTCGTAACCTGTACATGGCTTTCATCGACCAAACCAAGGCCTTCGACTCAGTCAGCACGGAAACCCTCTGGTGTGCCCTCAGCCGTTTTGGCTGCCCCAAAAAATTAATCGCCATTTTGAGGCAACACGATGGCATGAACAGGAGTGTCCTTTACAATGGCACCCAGTCTGAGTTCTTTCCCATCCAACCGGGGTTTAAGCAAGAGTGTGTACTGACACCAACTATCTTTTCCATTTTTTGGGTTGTCTTCCTTACTCATGCCAATGTCAATTTAGCCGGCGGGGTGGACATCGAGTACAGGGTAAAGGGGGGTCTTTTCAACATAATATGACTCCAGGCAAGAAGGTAGGTTTCGGCAGCTTCCATTACTGAATTTCAGTATGCAGACGACCTCATTCTTGTTGCTCACACTGAACGCGACCTCCAGGAGATCCTAAACACCTACACAGATGCGTATGCACGTTTCGACCTTGAGGTGAATGTATGTAAGACTCAGATTCTCTTTCAACCTGCCCCTGGTTCAGCCACACCTTTACCATCCATCCAGCTTAACGGTACTACCCTCTCTAATGTTACCCACTTTCGGTATCTCGGCTCCCACCTGTCCACCACCGCGGACATTGATGAAGAGATTCAGCATCGGATCAGATGTGCATCTCAAGCTTTTGGCAGACTCCGAAACCGTGTCTTCAGCTGCAGGGAGCTGCCATTATCTACAAAGTTACACGTATATCGAGCAGTGATCCTCCCAACCCTACTATATGGCAGCGAGACATGGGTCACTTACAGGAGGCACCTCAAGCCACTTGAAAACTTTCACCAACGTAATCTACGTTCCATCCTCCGAGTTCGCTGGGAAGACAAGAGAACAATTGCCAGCATCCTTGCTGACATCAAATGTAGACGCATCGAGGCTTTCATTACCCAAGAACAACTACGCTCGACTGACCATGTTACCTGCATGGACGACAGTAAACTGTCAAAGTAGCTTTTTACAGTCACCTTACGAATAGCAAACGTAATGCTGGCGGGCAACTGAAAAGGTATATGGATTGTCTTTAGACAATCCTGAAAAAGAGCCAAATCAACCCCCTCACCTGGGAGTCGATTACTCCACATAGAAACGCTTGGAGGAACACCACACGAGAAGGTGTCAATACTTTCGAGTTAGCCCGACTACAAACCGAGGCAGACAAGAGCCAACGCCAGGAAGACGCTGCCACCGCCCCTCCCGCACTTGATGCAGCCCTCCACTTGTGCAACATCTTTAAACAACTCTGGCGGTCCCGTATCGGCCTCTTTAGTCACCTCAAAACTCATCAATGAAGGTGACATCCCTAATAACTCGTATCATTGTATCATAGCTGGATGATCGTCATACTAGATTCCGGGTGACAGCAAAGAAGTAGTAGTATTAGTAGTAGTAGTAGTGTGTGTTTGTGTGTGTGTGTGCAAATGCGTATGCACATTTCGGCCTTGAGGTGAATATATGTAAGACTTAGATTCTCTTTCAGCCTGCCCCTGGTTCAGCCACACCCCCACCATTCATCCAGCTTAGCGGTACTACCCTCTCTAATGTTACCCACTTTTGGTATCTTTGCTCCCACCTGTCCACCACCGCGGACATCGATGAAGAGATTCAACATTAGATCAGGTGTGCATCTCAAGCCTTTGGCAGACTCCGGACCCGTGTCTTCAGCTGTAGGGAGCTGAAATTATCTACAAAGTTACACGTTTATCGAGCAGTGGTCCTCCACACCCAGCTATATGGCAGCGAGACATGGGTCACATACAGGAGGCACCTCAAGGCACTTGAAAACTTTCACCAACGTAGTCTACGCTACAACCCTCCGAGTTCGCTGGGAAGACAAGAGAACAAATGCCAGTATTCTCGCTGACAACAACTGTAGGGGCATCGAGGCTACCATTATCCATGAACAACTACGCTGGATTGACCATGTTACCCGCATGGGCGACAGTAGACTGCCAAAGCAGCTAGTTTACAGTCACCTGACGAATAGTAAACGTAACGCCCTTGCCGCACTAGATGTAGTCCCCCACATGTGCAAAGTAGTAGGATTGTTGTTGTTGCTAATGTGGTTGTTTTTTTATTGTTGTTGTTTTGTTGTTGTTGTTATTGTTAGTGTTGTTATTGTTATTAGTATTGTTTTTTTGGTTATAGTTATTATTGTTAATGTTGCTGTTGTTGTCATTACTGTTATTGTTGTTTTGTTATTATTATTATTATTATTATCATCATTATTGTTATTATTATTATTATCATTATCATTATTATTATTATTATTATTATTATTATTATTATTATTATCATTATTGTTATCATCATTGTTATTATTATTATCATCCTAGAGTAGGGGGGAGGGGGGACAAGTCGACCCTCAGGAGTAAACATAAATAGAGTGGAAGATCACGTGACATTTGTTAATTTACGTCACAGCTCACAGGTGATAATGTCAATCTGGTCAGCATCCCGGACTTTCCCCGCCCCGCCACTGACGTCTACTTAAGAGAGAGAGAGAGAGAGAGAGAGAGAGAGAGAGAGAGAGAGAGAGAGAGATTAACAGAACAGAATACAAAGACTAAACACTGATAAACAGATGGAGATAGAGTGATAGACAAATAGAATGACCCAGAAGAGACAGACAGACGTATCCAGCTCAACATAGTGTTAAATGTGGCGGAGATCATCTATGTTTAAACAGGTTATTCTTACCTTTGAGGACAAGAAAGTCTTAACTCACACATATACTTCTTGAAGAAAATGAACCATATTACTTAGTACTATTTGGCACTCAGGTGAAACAGTTGGTTACGGGTGAGATAAATTTACAAGTTTAATGATAAGTTATCTAATTATCTTTTTTTCTGATTTATGATGAATTTTTTTATATTCAAGACAAAATTTGAGAATCGGTTAGGTGAAAATATTCAAGGCCGAGTTAAAAAAACTATCGTAAATTTAAGTAATTTTTCTTTTATTATTAAGTTCAAAATTTCTCGTAAGTTTTGGACAATATGTTGAGCGTTAATATAAAGCTTGATTGTAACTTAAGACAAAATCTGGAAATTGAGAAGCAAATAAGTTTAAATAAAGAAGAAAAAGAAAAAAAGATCTCAAAATAGAAGATGAGAGATAATGAGGAACAGGTGAAGTACAGGTGAGGTAACAAGAGGTCTCCAGTACCTGTCTTGATTACGAAGCCAAACATAGTCACCACCTGTGCCTCGGTGGGCCCCTGGGAGGCTTCATCTGGGGCCTATAAATTTCAGGTAAGCCCCAGGGAGGTTTCGGGTCGGCCCCAGGGGGTTTGTTGTGACTAAACTGAGTCTACCAGTCACAGGGGGAAAAGACTGTATGACGTATATGTCTGTGTTTAGACCAACGGGGGCGTTATGGGGTCCAGGGGGAGGGGAGGGGAGGAGGAGGGGAGGGGAGGGGAGGGGAGGGGGGAGGGGAGGGGAGGAAGGAAGGGGAGGGGAGGAAGGAAGGGGAGGGGAGGAAGGAAGGGGAAGGGAGGGGGGAGGGGGAGGGGAGGAAGGAAGAGGAGGAGGAGAGGGAGAAGAGAAGGGGATGGGAGGGGAAGAGAAGAAGGAGGAAGAGGAGGGAGAGGAAGGGAGGAGGGGAGAGGAGGAAGGGAGAGGGGAGAGGAATAGGAGGAGGGGAGAGGAAGAGGAGGAGGGGAGAGGAAGAGGAGGAGGGGAGAGGAGGAGGGAGAGGCGGAGGGGAGAGGGAGAGGAAGAGGAGAGGGGAGGAAGAGGAGGAGGGGAGAGGAGGAGGAGGAGGAGGAGGAGAGGAGAGGAGGAGAGGGAGGAGGGGAGAGGAAGAGGAGGAGGGGGAGAGGGAGGAGGGGGAGAGGAGAGGGAGGGGGAGAAGAGGAGGAGGGGTAGGGGAAGAAGAGAAGAGAGGGAGAAGAAGAGGGGAGGGGAGGGGAAGAAGGGGAGGAGGGGAGGGGAAGAAGGGGAGGAGGGGAGGGGAAAGAAAGAGAGAAGGAGGGGAAGAAGAGGGGGAATGGAAGAGGAGGAAGAAAGGAGGGGAAGAGGGGAGGGGAAGAGGAGAGGGAGGTGAAGAGGAGGGGATCAATATCTTCCTCCCCCACCCACTCCTCACCCCCACCTTTTACTCCACTTTCTACCCACCCCACCTTCTACCCACCCATCTTCTACTCCACCCTCACTTTCTTCCCTTTCCTACCCTCACCTTCTACCCACCCTCAACCCACTCCCACCTCCTGCCCACTCTGAGCCCAACTGACTCACCGATACCTCCTGTTTAATATTGATAACATCGTCCCGATAATCTTTGAAGAGGAGTCGTTTACGATACAAGTTGACCCACCTCGGACATACAGACGGACGCACGTATAGACGGACATACAGATGGATAGAGAAGACAGACAAACACAGACATATGGCGGAATAGATAGACAGAGAGATGGATATATGGACGGGTAAAAATAGAATCGACAGGCAAACAAACAGACAGACAGACAGACAGACAGACAGACAGACAGACAGAGACAGACAAAGACATACATACATACAGACAGACAGACAGACAAAGACATACATACATACATAGACAGACAGACAGACAAAGACATATATACATACAGACAGACATTTTAAGGTCACTTGAGTCTTAAGGTCAAGTTATAAAAATTCTCGTGACATCGATAAAATATTTATATTTTATTTTTACGGGTAAATTTCACTAATCTGGGTTTTTATAGCTGATGTTTTTTCATAAGTTGAATTTATATATATTTTTTTTCGGATATAAATAACTCAGAAATGATGGTATGTGGCAGAGCTTCTTATGTGATGGAATTTAAATTGAGGGGCCATATTTAGCTCTCTCTCTCTCTCTCTCTCTCTCTCTCTCTCTCTCTCTCTCTGTTTTTCCCCTGTAACAAAGTAGCGGTGGAAAAATATTTAAATATTTCGGTGCTTGAGGATAAAAACGTCAACACAATCCGGCCAGAGTCACCCCGTTCGCGAGAGTAAACCGGATTTAACGCGGATCCCATAAACGACCACAAAAACAACTCAGTGCTTGTCGGTGTTCTCTAAGGGGACTATATGTGGTGGTGGTCGTGCTCTCTCTCTCTCTCTCTCTCTCTCTCTCTCTCTCTCTCTCTCTCTCTCTCTCACACAACAAAAATTTCACCAGAGAGACACACAGCCCATGTTACATTAGTGTGTACTGACAGGTGAGGATGATTTTAGACCATATAATCGCCACCAGCCGCATATACCACCATTGGTTCCGTTTTGGTCACACCCGAGAGTCTCTTGGGCTATGTTCTATTGTTACCTCATTAGAGAGTCAACATTTGTTCTGTTTTAGGTTGGTGTATCTTGTGGGTGTGTGTATGTTTATCCACACACACTCACACACGTCTGTAGCCTTCATTGACTTAACCGCGGCATTCAACCCAGTCGACCACAACTACAATTTATTCATCAACAAAGCTATCGACCTCGGGTTTCGATGAAGTCTATACCATGGCTCACAGACTTCCTTAGCGACCGAAGCCAAGCCGTACGCTTCCGAGGGTCTGTCTCTACCTTTCAGTCACCTCACCTGTGGCGTCCCCCAAGGCACCAAGATGGGACCGCTCTCCTTCCTCATGTTTATCAATGATGCCCTGAGAGAAACCTCTGCTCGCTGGAAATATGTCGACGACTCCACCATTGGGATCAGTGTGAACAACTTGGCTCCCGACTACAGCGCCATCCAGAATATATTGAACAGTCTCCAAAATTTGGCCACCAACAACCATGTCACCATCAATCATACTAAGACCATGGTTATGCACATCAACCTCTCCTCTGACCTTGTCCCACCTCCCTCCATTACTTTGGGCCCTAACACACTCTAGTTTGTAGACTCCACCTAGCTCCTCGGCGTCACGATACATTACAAACTAAATTGGAAAACACAAGTCAGTAAATTCGTCAAATCCTCCAGTTTTCATCTCCACCTCCTCCGCCTCCCCAAGTCCCTTAGTTCCCCCGCCAGAGCTCCTCAGTGTTTACTCAATATTCACACTTCCCAAGCTCACCTATGCCTCCCCTGCCTGGTCTTCCTCCCTAAATGCCACACAACGTAAACACCTAGAAAAAGTGCAAAAGAGGGCGTGCAAGATTATTCTCGCCCCTTCCTACTCCACATATCAAGAAGCGCCCAACACACTGACCCTTTCGACTCTCTCTGACCATCACCACGACCTCATCTGCAAATTTGGCGAGAAGCTTCTGCACCATCCTCGACACCGGCTCCTACTACCACCTGAGATCCCTCGTCAACGAATTGCTGTTCGACACCACAACCCCATCCAGCCCATACGGGCACGTACTGAACGCTATAAGAACAGCCCAGTCCCAATCATTGTAAAAATTATCAATAACTTGTAATCAACCAGTGTATTCACTCCCAGACAATCATATTTTTTTCACTGTTACTATGTTGAAATGCCCTGTAGTATAACCTTCCCCCACCTTGTTATTATATATCATATTTGTATTACTTACGTTATTTGTATAATTATTTGTCAACCAAGTGAACCATTCAACAATTACAATATGTAACTGTATATTTTCAGCCTTCTGGATGTCATGCCATTTCAATAAACCGTTAATTATTATTATTATTATTATTATTATTATTATTATTATTATTATTATTATTATTGGCATTATTATTATTATTATTGGCATTATTATTATTATTACACTGAACCACACAAACACTCATTCACTCCTAGACGACTGTTAATTACACCCCTGCCCACCCACACCTACATGATATTATCTCTCCTACACACCTGCTCATCTACACCTGTCTATCATTATCTCTCCCACACACCTGTCTACCTACTGTACACCAGTCTATCATTGTCTCTCCCACACACCTGTCTACCCATATCTGTCCATCATTAACTCCCCCACACACCTGTCTACCCACACCTGTCTATCATTAACTCTCCCATACATCTGTCTACCGAGATCTGTACATCATTATCTTTCCTACACATCTACAAATTAAGTAACCCTTCTACATGCTAGTGAGTTACATACGAGTCTCTCCTACACAGCATTAATGGCACGAATCCGATCGGGGTGACGTCACTAGTGGAGTACCCCAAGGCTCATTACTTGGACCAATAATATTTATTATATACATAAGCGACATAGATACAGACGTAAACAGCAGTAAATTTGCTTATGACACTTAAATATGGCGTGTAATTAAATCTAACGAGGACTCTTCAAAACTACAGGAAGATCTAAACAAATTTTTCGCATGGTCTGAAAAATGGCAGATGAAATTTAATGTGGACAAATGTAAAGTACTTAGTCTAGGAGATGTAAACAGAGAAACTATATATCAGACGAACAACTTTGATTTAGATAAATCCGACTGTAAGTAAGAACCTTAAACCAAAACAACATTGAGAATTTGCTCGAAACAAAGCCAACAAAGTACTTGGGTTCATACAAAGGAGTGTTAGTTACAAGACTAGCGAGGTTACCCGAAAACTATATTTGGCACTTATGAGACCTCACTTGGATTATACGGTTCAGTTCTGGTCACCATACTACAGAATGAATATAGAATCCCCAGAAAGCATTCAGGGGAAGATGACAAGACTAATCCCGGGCATTAGGAACCCTGAGTATAGAGAACAGGTTAAGTCATCTGAATTTGCACTCCCTCGAGAGACGTAGAGTGAGGAGCGATATGATCGAGGTAAAGAACATAAGAAGTCAGGGCTAAACAAAGGTGATGTAACAAAGGTACTTAATCTATCCAACCAGGAGCGAACTCATAGCAATGGTTTTAAATTAGACAAATTTAGATTTAGGCGCGAGGCAGGTAAACTCTGTTTTAGAAATAGAGTAGTGGATGAGTGGAACAAGTTGCCGAATTTCATCATTAACTCGAATACGCTGGGTAGCTTCAAACATAGGTTGGACGGATTTATGAGCGATAGGGGTTGGGTGTAAATGGGGCTGCCTAGTATGGACCAAAAGGCCCGCTGCAGTTTCCTGCATTCTTATGTTCTTATACACACCTGTTAATAATATGCCTGTCTACCACATACCTGTATATATAACACATATACCTAATTACATACCTATTAAGCATATTAACGCCTTCCCACACACCTGCTAATTACAAACCTGCCCACCAAGCTTGTAACACCCTTTCGCGCATACCTGCACACCTGTTAAATATACAAAACTGAACTCCACATTGTCCACTCAAACCTACGTCTTTCCACATGGGGCCCTTCGTCTCGCCTCACCTCTACCCCCACACACCCAGGTCCTATAAAAGGTATCATCTATTTTGTACCCTCCGATATTAACCTGACCTGATATGTTACCTGATATAACCTAACATGCCTTGATACTACCCGATATAACGTGACATGACCTAACATAACCTAAAAGAAAGCAGCATGTAAACTTTAACCCCTGATATGACCTGACATGACCTGATACGATCTGTTAATAGCGGCTAGGCTGAGAAGAGGAGTTGCAACCCAGAATATGATAGAGATAAATGTAATATTGGTCAAAAGGTCAAGAGTAATGAAAGGTACGTGATAATTTACTGTGGCTGGAGAGAGTGAGATAAAAAGAGGAGGGAGAATAATAAAAAGAGGAGGGAGAAAGAGAGACTCACACCTGCCAAGCATCTCAGGGGGTCACTTGTACAACACGGAGTTAATGAATGAAGCTCAGGTAGGTGTGAAAGGAGGGGGCAGGTGTCAACATGGCGGTGTGGTCTTAACTAATTACCGAGCTGTCTATATCAGGCCCCACCTACACACCTCACTGTGGACAGGTATAGCATTAGCAGCTGTGTGTGTGTGTGGGGTCTCTCTCTCTCTCTCTCTCTCTCTCTCTCTCTCTCTCTCTCTCTCTCTCTCTCTCTCTCTCTCTCTCTGATACACAAACATATTCACACTGATACACAAAACACACAAGCAAACACACACACACACACACACACACACACACACACACACACATATTGTACATATGCAAATGTACACGTATTTACTTACACACACCAACAAAAAAACACACAAACAAACAAACACACCACCTCTTGATCACTACACACAAACAAACAAACACACCACCTCTTGATCACTACACACAAACAAACAAACACACCACCTCTTGATCACTACACACAAACAAACAAACACACCACCTCTTGATCACTACACACAAACAAACAAACACACCACCTCTTGATCACTACACACAAACAAACAAACACACCACCTCTTGATCACTACACAAACAAACAAACACACACCCTTGATCACTACACACAAACAAACAAACACACACACAGAGTCTACACACAAACAGAAACAAATACACCACCCTTAGTCACTACACACAAACAAACAAACACACCACCCCTTGAAGTCACTACACACAAACAAACAAACACCACCTCTTGATCACTACACACAAACAAACAAACACACCACCCTCACATTCACTACACACAAACAAACAAACACACCACCCCTTGATCACTACACACAAACAGAAACAAACACACCACCCCTTGATCACTACACACAAACAAAACCAAACACACCACCCCTTGATCACTACACAAACAAACAAACACACACACCACCCCTTGATCACTACACACACAAACAAACAAACACACCACCCCTTGATCACTACACACAAACAAACAAACACACCACCCCTTGATGCCACACAAACAAACAAACACACCACCCCTTGATCACTACACACAAACACCAGCCCGAAACTTTTCACGGCGTTTCCCGCGACAACATGCCAGCTGTCATAAAAGTTCATCCCGTATGACAGAAGTTATAACACCTTCTTCCCCCGACGTCATGCATAATATGAATGATGAGAGTGCATCTCACACGATCTGGCGTGGGGGGGCAAGTGAGGGGGTTTGGGGGGTGGGGGGGCGGGGGAGGGGGTTGGGGCAGGGGAGGTTGGGGAACAGGGGGGTTGGGGGGCAGGGGAGGTTGGGGGCAGGGGGATGTGGGGGGTCAGGGAGGAAAATTCTTATTTAACTTCTGAAGACGAAGTTTGTTTGTTTGTGTATGGTTACTATTGTTTTGTTGGTGAGGTATTAATGTGTGTGTGTGTGTGTGTGTAGTCCTGTGACTCGTAGGCCTGTGAGGAGTGAGACTTGACAGTATACAGTCTCACTAAATATTAATTTGTTTGTAGTTATTTGGAGTCCCGTTGATATCAGTAAGATGCCTGAGACTGTCGATAATTATGGTCCAACAGAGCGGTCACTTCCACAAAAGAGGGATAATCAGAGCCAAAACTGGTGTAATCAGAGCCAAAGCTGAATTGTAATCAGAGCAAAACTGGTGTAATCAGAGGCTGGTTGGTGTAATCAGGCCAAAACTGGTGTAATCAGAGCCAAAACTGGTGTAATCAGAGCCAAAACTGGTGTAATCAGAGCCAAAACTGGTGTATATGTACAGTGTGATATTTACAAGTCTAAATACTGTACAGTTAATTAGACTGGCCCCGTGATCTATTCTGACAGTGTTCTCAGTGTGGGTCGCGCTGAGACTGAGGCAGACTCTGTGTTAGGTCAGCCGAACTGAGGTGGTCCAGGTGTAGATCTTTACTCAAAGGAGTCCAGTTCAAGACTGACTAAGGGTTTGGTTTTGCCACGCCCATTGATAGTAATTCCTGCACTCGCCACCAGAGCGATCTATGAGTCAAGCTTCTGGAAGGTTTTCGAAGGAGGAATTAGTCATTTCCGTGGAATGTGAAGCAAAACTACAATCAGCGGTGTTCACATAACAACCGGCTGGTAAATGATCCCTTTGACCCATGAATCACTCTTAATTGGCGGTGCCATTATCTATATATTACTTAACTAACTATCTAACATACTTGACGCATTACAAGTGTGAAGCAAAGTATCCAATTACTACAAATGAGCAATTTATTTAGTGATTAAAGTAATACCAACTACTGAGAGAGAGAGTTGCATCATACTGTGACACTCGGGCGAGAGAAAACATCCGCGGGGTGTTTAATACAGCCATAACCTGTGAACAACTCTTACCCTCTACAGGTCATTGAATGTTCATAATTATACATCCATGGTTGTAAATTACTCTAAATCATACAGTTTGTAAATTATACTGGTTACATGTGTGTGTGGGTGTGGGTGTGGGTGTGTGTGTGGGTGTGGGTGTGTGTGTGTGTGTGTGTGGGTGTGTGTGTGTGTGTGTGGGTGTGGGTGTGTGTGTTGCCGAAAATGTTTGAACACAAATCAATTTAAAATACAATCACTGAATGTACTACAAAATCCACTACATTTAACCAACACCAGATACACAATGTTAGTGGGCCGTTGTATTGTTAATAAACTGTGAATGACATTATTGGCTTCTGTTTATTCAATAAGGTTATGTTTATCCCAATAACAGGAATGTAAAGTAATCACTAACTGTTACCTCTTTTGATACCTGGGCCCCGGGAAGCAGCATAAGTGTTGGTGTTTATATACGTGTGTGTTTCATGATGGCTGACGTGTTGTGCTCGGTGGGTGGGTGGGGTGGGTGGGTGGGTGGGGTAGGTGGGTGGGGTAGGGGGGTGGGGTAGGGGGGTGAGGGGGTGTGGGGGTGGCCTTTGTTTTCATTGTTCTTGATGGACATTTGTATTATTATTTTCATTTTATATTCGACTGACTATATGTTTGTAGATCTTTTATTGAATTCATTAACTTTTTTAGGTTTTTATTTATTTTTTACTAATTTAATCTTATGTTTTATTTCCAGGATAAATATTTATTTTGTTTATTTTTATTGTTATTTTATTTATTTTTTTATTTAGTTTTGCATTTTAGTTTGTTAATATAAATTCTGATGTTTAGTTGTTTTATCTTCAAAGGATTGAGATTTTTCTTGTAATACATAAAGTTGTTGCTGTTGTTGTATGAGGTGCTGTTGTAATTGTTTTTGCTGTTGGTGTTATTGTTGGTGTATTGTTGATTTTGTTGTTGGTAGTGGAGTTGTTATTTCTGATGGGTTTTTTTGTCGTTAGGTCAAGTTAGTGAAACATGAAGGGTCGTCACCGTAGAGTTATTCATTTATTATTGTTTTATTTTTATTTAACAAATCGGCATTTTTTTTTTTTTTACGGCAAATTAGCACAGGTCGAACGACCCACAACGGGGCCTAGGGGGCAAAAAAATAAGAACAGAAAGATCTACACCACGAAGATGCCGGAAAACCAGCTTTTAAAAGTGAGACAGATTGTATGAGTATGGAAACACGGAAGAAGGCAGAGCATTCCACAGTTTAGCTGTGTGAGGAAAGAAGGATGTACTATAACGGGTTATTCTAGTGTGACCGACATCCACAGAGAAACGGTGGGCACCGCGGGCAAGATGAGTGTTACAAGCCCACGGCCTTGCCGACACCAGAAGTACTGTACCGACACCAGAGTACTGTAACCCGACACCAGTACTGTAACCCGACACCCAGGTACTGTACCCGACACCCAGAGTGCTGTGCCGACACCAGAGTACTGTGGCTTACGACGCCAGGTGCTGTGCCCGACGCAGGTGCTGTGCCGACGTCAGGTGCTGTGCCCGACACCCAGATGCTGTACCCGACACCCAGATGCTGTAACCCGACACCCGATGCTGTGCCCGACACCAGGTGCTGTGCCTGACGCAGGTGCTGTAACCCGACACCAAGTGCTGTGCCGACACCAGGTACTGTAACCCGACACCAAGTGCTGGCGCCCGACGCAGAGTACTGTACCCGACACCAGAGTACTGTACCCGACACCAGAGTACTGTACCCGACACCAGAGTACTGTACCCGACACCAGAGTACTTTACCCGACACCAGAGTACTGTACCCGACACCAGAGTACTGTAACCCGACACCAGAGTACTGTACCCGACACCAGAGTACTGTACCCGACACCAGAGTACTGTAACCCGACACCAGAGTACTGTAACCCGACACCAGAGTACTGTACCCGACACCAGAGTACTGTACCCGACACCAGAGTACTGTAACCCGACACCAGAGTACTGTACCCGACACCAGAGTACTGTACCCGACACCAGAGTACTGTACCCGGAGGAAACCTGTGATGTTTGGTCATGAAGGTTATACTGGCTCACACCTTTCCTAAGTCTGTCCCGGGCCAGGAGGTAAACCCTTGACACATTGGTGATGGATATTGTTTGTATCTCCGTAGACCTGAACTTTGAATCATAATTATTCATTCACTGTCTCTGTCTTCCCCTGGCCCTACTACCCTTATTACTACCCATTAACATACTGTATCTATCATTATGTATTATCCATACAATAAATATATAACCATCAGGGATCATTTTACGTTAAGGTCCTTTATCAAAATCTAACGACCCTAAAAGAGATCTGATCCTTAAATAGCAACGACCATAAAATATAACAACAATCACAACAAAAACAATAACCAAAACTACAACCACAACAACAGTAACAACAAAACAATAACAATCACCACAACAAAACAATAACAACCACCACCACAACAACAACATCCCCTTAAATCTTAAATGCTGTAAACACCCCCGCCGCCGCCGCCGCCTCCTCCATTCCCTTACCTTTAAAACCATCTCACGTGACCTCTGACCTCTCACCTTGACCTTTGCTGCCCTCAATCAGATACAATATAAAACTCTGGTTCAATATAATCCTCTATACGCCAAAGGTCTTTCACCATCACGCCGGAAACTCATCAGTCGGAGCCAGTCAGGGGAAAGTCTTTAATCCGGTGCAACTGAACCTTTTGGGGGGTGCGTGTTAAGACTGATCTTAGGAGTGACAGAGTGTGCCTGTGTGTGTGTGTGTGTGTGTGCCTGCGTGTGTGTGTGTGTGTGCCTGCGTGTGTGTGTGTGTGTGTGTGTGCTCGCGTTATTGATGCGTAAGAGTGTGTTTGTGTGTATGCATGTGTGTGTGTGTGTGTGCCTGCGTGTGTGTGTGTGTGTGTGTGCCTGCGTGTGTGTGTGTGTGTGCTCGCGTTATTGATGCGTGTGTGTGTGTGTGTGTTGTGTGTGTGTGTGTTTGTGTGTGTGTGTTTGTGTGTGTGTGTATGTGTGTGTGTGTGTGTGTTCGCACAGAGGGTGGTGAAATGCGTCTAGTATGGCGTCTAGTATGTTGCTCTCTCTCTCGCTTTCAGCTACCGCGGCTGGCTAGCCTTCGTGGCGAACAGGGAAGCAACTTGTATAAGACTTCCCCTGCCAGTACATAGCCTCTTCACCATCAATACCCTCACTTGCTGTGCCTCCTCGTGGCAACACACGGTAACTGGGTGCCTTGTGGGCCCAGGCTAGACCAGCAGGGGATCTCGGAGTAGCAATGGGCCCCAGAGGGATGGCGCATAGGCCCACTAGTATGTGGACGTCCTGGCGCCTACAAACCATTGCCCTGCTGCCTTGCGGATTAGCCTTAGTAGGTATAAGGCTACGGGTGTAAACCCCGAACGAAAAATCTGCGGTGGAGCCCCGCATCAGGCAGACGTACTTACAGAGCTCCAACTAGACCCCAACGGCGGTATAGGCGGAAGAGGTGACCACCATAGGAACCCAACGACAACACCGGCGGAATAAAGAAATGCATGATGGACAGGCTACTAAGGCGAAACCCAACAAACTGGGCTATCGGCAGTCCATTGCAACTCTCCCTCTCCCCAGTCGTTCCAACACTTGCACCACTGGATCAGGAAAAGGGAGAGCCAAGATGTGCGGCTGCAGTCTGCGCTCCTGCCTCACCACATAAATAAACTCACGCGCAGCCAACATACAGCTCATCATACCTCTCATCATCATCAAAACCCCTGTACCCCCAAAAGTCCTATGGCGGCTGACGAGTGGCGACGGGGACAGGCAGAGATGACTGCTGGGAATCTCTATTCACAACTCTGTACATGGGCAGTACAGATATGATGGTCGTTTATGCACTGGATCTAGGCAGCAGTGCAATCCGATCCTGTCTGTGCAACTGAACGGCCCTTTCGAGGAGCCACTCTGTTCACCCCACATGGGTAGGGGGCTAGAAAAGGTGCCCTAAACATAGCCTGCCTGAAAAAACAAAACTAAAAAAACAGACTGGGGAACCGCACCCAGTAAAGTCATCCTTATGCGGTCGAAATCATTCAAAAACACAGATCCCAACAAAAACAAATTTTACAACCTCTTATGGTCGTTGAATGGAATGTCAGGACCCTTCTAGATACTGGCACAAATAAGCGTCCAGAAAGAAGAACAGCCCTTGTGGCAAATGAGCTGGCTAGGTATAATATAGACATAGCGTCCATTAGTGAGCCCCGCCTCCCAGACGAGGGTCGACTCTTAGAACGGGGGTCTGGCTGTACCTTCTTCTGGAAGGGTAAGCCTGCTGCGGAGAGAAAGTGCATTTATGGAGTTGGCTTTGCCATCCGCCAATGCATCCTACACAGACTAACTGAAATGACTATTGGGATCAACGAGCGCCTTATGACACTCCGAGTCCTACTTAATCACTCGTGTCATGCCTTTTTCATCAGTGCATACGCCCCAACACTGGATGCAGAGGATGACATCAAGGAGGCTTTTTACGCCGACCTCGACAGAGTGCTAACCTCTATCCCCAGAGAAGATAAGGTTGTGCTCCTTGGTGACTTCATTGCCAGAGTTGGCAGAGATGCTGACACTTGGCAGGGAACCATAGGGAGAAATGGACTAGGCAAGTGTAATCTCAACGGCCTACTCCTCCTCAGCAAGTGTGCTGCACACAACCTCACTATCGCCAATACCTTGTTTAGGCAGGGCGACAAGTTCAAGAATTCGTGGCAACACCCACAATCCAAACACTGGCATCTCATTGACTACATCATTGTCAGAGAAAGAGATCGCCGAGATGTCCTCATCACCCGTGCCAGGTGTGGCTCAGACCACTGCAACACGGTTCATCGGCTCGTCGGAGCCGAGCTCTCATTTCACGTCGCCCCAAAACGGCGAAGGCAACAAGCCTCCAGAAGAGACTTCAACACTAAGCGTCTGGAGAATCCAGCGGTAGCACATGATTTCAGAGAGCAACTCGAACATGGGCTGTTAAACAACCCAAATCCCAGTGTGGAATGGGATATTCTCGACACTGTCATGACAAAAACCTGCAGAGACCCTCGGCCAGATCGAAAGAATACACCAGGACCAGTTTGATGAAAATGACCCGGCAATCAATGTACTCCTCGATGATACACGTGCTGCTTTAACTGACTGGCAGAACAACCCTCAGTATCGGACCAAAGCTGGTACCTTCCGCAAGAAGAAAGCTGTGGCCCAGCGGGAATTTCGCAATCTAAAGAACAACTGGTTTAAAAATAAAGCATGTGAAACACAAATTTTGCACATCAGCGCAAGATGCGCGAATTTTTCAATTCCACTAAAACATTTTTTTGGCCAATCACACCTGGCGCAAACCCGCTTCGCTCATCCGATGGTAACTCCATAATTAAAGGCGATGCAGGTCTCTTTCAGTGCTGGGAAGAGCATTACCATTCACTGCTTAATCAAAACACTGATGTGGATGTCCTGACTACCCAGCAGGTCCCTCAGCATCCAGAGCTAACCCACCCCAGCTATCCTCCATCCCTGGATGAGGTAGCTACTGCCATCAAACAATTGAAAAACAACAAAGCCACAGGGCCTGATGGAATCCCAGCCGAGGAGTATAAAGCAGGAGGACCTCTGCTTACCAGCCGTCTCCACTCTCTCCTGGAGAATATATGGGATAAGTAGGAAATCCCCCAAGCTCTTAAAGACGCCTCAATCGTCAATATTTATAAGAACAAGGGAGACCCGTCAGACTATGGGAACTACAGCGGGATCCCGCTGCTGTCTGTAGCTGGCAAGATTATCGCCCGATTCCTCCTAAACAGACTTCTTCCTGAGGCGGAAAACTTTCTTACAGAATCTCAATGTGGCTTTTGACCATCACGTGGCACCACTGGCATGATCTTTGCTGCCTGTCAGATACAGGAAAGGTGCAGAGAACAGCGTCGTGACCTGTGCATGGCTTTCATCGACCTAACCAAGGCCTTCGACTCGGTTAACAGGGAAGCCCTCTGGTGGACCCTCAGCCGTTGTGGCTACCCACCAAAACTCATCGCCATTGTGAGGCAACTCCACGACGGCAAAAACGGCAGTGTTCTGCACAATGGCACCCAGTCTGAGTTTTTCCCCATCAAAACGGGGGTTAAACAAGGGTGTGTACTGACACCAACTCTCTTTTCCATTTTCTTGGCTGCCTTCCTTACTCGTGCCAGCGACAATTTAGCCGCAGGGTGGCCATCCGAGTACCAGATGAAGGATCTTTTCAACATAAGACGACTCCAGGCAGGAACAAAGGTCTCGGCAGCTTCCATTACTGAGCTTCAGTATGCGGACGACCTCACCCTTGTCGCTCACACTGAACGAGTCCTACAGGAAATCCTGTACTCCTACACAGATGCGTATGCACACTTCGTCCTTGAGGTAAATGTACGCAAGACTCAGATTCTCTTTCAGCCTGCTCCTGGTTCAGCCACACCACCACCAACCATCCAGCTTAACGGTACTACCCTCTCTAATGTTAACCACTTTCAGTATCTCGGCTCCCACCTGTCCACCACCGCGGGCATCGATGAAGATTATCAGCATCGGATCAGATGTGCATC
>NW_024713368.1:0-125000 GCF_018991925.1 Homarus americanus | reverse complement strand
CAACGCGACCTATTGATTGGTAGAGGATGAAACACAGTTGCCAATCACAGCCATACAGGTAGATAAGGGTGAGGATGTTGGGGTGGGGGCGGAAGTTACGTATGACCTGTGACCTGACCTTAAAGAGATATGAAACAGCTTGACGATATGTGTGTGGGTGGGAGGCACTTCGCGGGTCAAACCTTTACCTGTCCTTAATGTGGGAAAGTTAGGTTAGGTTAGGTTAGGTTAGGTTAGGTTAGGTTAGGTTAGGTTAGGTCAAGATTAGGATAGGCTAGGGCAGATTAGGGTCATGGTATCCCAGGCTACAAGGTCATTGTCAGAAGAACAATGTCAAGGCTAGATCAGGTAACAAGGTCAAGGCTAGATCAGGTAACAAGGTCAAGGCTAGACCGGGTCACATGGTCAAGGCTAGATCGGGTCACATGGTCAAGGCTAGATCAGAACATAAGGTCACAATTTCAAGGCTATATCAGGTCACAAGGTCTAGGCTACATCAGGTCACAAGGTCTAGGCTACATCAGGTCACAAGGTCACAAGGTCGAGGCTAGATCAGGTCACAAGGTCAAGGCTAGATCAGGTCACAAGTTCAAGGCTAGATCAGGTCACAAGGTCAAGGCTAGATCAGGTCACAAGTTCAAGGCTAGATCAGGTCAGAAGGTCATAAGGTCTAGACTAGATCAGGTCACAAGGTCAAGGCTAGATCAGGTCACAAGGTCAAGGCTAGATCAGGTCACAAGGTCAAGGCTAGATCAGGTCACAAGGTCACAACACAGTAACCGCCTGCAGTGTGGCATAATAGCTGGTTGAGTTACCCTGTGTTGACTCGCTTCAGTAAACACAAACTTTCTACCTGACTCTGAGTTTTGGGAGAGAGGGGCTGTTGTATTGGCTTACCTGTGTATGTACTAATTATTTCATACACCTGTCTGTCTGTGAGGAATTTAATTGTGTATCTTCATTGGGATATCTGTCTGTCTGTCTGTCTGTCTGTCTGTGGGGAGTTTAATTTTGTCTCGTGGTGGGGATATAAGTACATTTGACTGTCTCGCTCCCTGTCTGTCTGTCTGTCTGTCTGGGGGTGTGTCTCGTGATGCTTGTTTGTTTGTCTGTCTGTCTGTCTGCTTGTCTGTCTACGCTAAGTGTCTGTTAAAGAGGACATACATTTTATCGTGTTATTGTTTTGGCTGTATGTCAGACTGTCCTTTTGTCTGCGTCCATCTGTGTGTCTAGAGAGAGACTTCCCCTTAGTATTCAATAATTCACCTGATGTTTACTGTCTCAGGTGCTCGCCCAGGTAAAACTTTAATGCCGGTAGGTGTGGCTTCACTCCCTATACCGCCACACCCTGTGCCACACTCCAATTACACCACATTCTGTATCCCACCTCCCTAAATTACCACCACCCCCTCCCGACACCACCCACCCTGTACCACTTCTATAACACCACACCCTGTACCACACCCTTTCTATAACACCACACCCTGCATAGATAAAAAGACCACTCACGAGTCACACAATACAAATATATACACATAACAGCTCTTATGTATAATCTCTTCCCTTCATATGCAATCATCCTCCTCCTCTCTTCCTCTTCCTGCTCCTCCTCCCACACAGTAATATCCTATATACTATTCAACCTCATAAACTACACTACATAATCTTGCGTAACACTATACACCACACCACACTATAGCATACCACACTATAGCATACCACACCACACTACCAATATGAGAAAGTGTTTAACTGGACCACTTAAGCTACGGCATAAATATGGATTCTAATCACATCTTAAGTTCAATTTTCTCCTAAAACTGCAGGTCATGTCAGACAGTGTGACTGACCACGCTTGTGAGACCTCGCTTGGATTTAGTTCTGGTCACCGTACTACAGAATGGATATAGAAACCTTGGAAAGAATCCACATGAGAATGACAAGACTAATCCAGGTATTAGGAACCTTAAGTACAGAGACAGGTTAAAGCATCTACCCCAACACACACCATTTCCCCTCACTCTACCTCCAACACACATTATCTCCCACACTACCTCCAGCACACACCATCTCCCTCATTCTACCTCCAACACACACACACACCAAGAGGCCATACCGGAGACCTCTACCTCTCCTCCAGATATTCCTCACAGTATCTCTGGTCGATGCTACACACAACGCTGCAATGTTAATGTTAATGTGTTATGAACCACCGCTTCCCTGCCTGGCCTCACTGGCTCTATGAAGCTCTTGTTTATAAGTTTGTGTGCGAGGTCTTTGTGAGTCTTTATTTCATTATTTCTTTCTTTCTCTTTCTTTCTTTATTCTTTTTTTTTATTTCTTTCATTCTTTCTCTATTCTTTTGCTGTTCTTGTTATCCCCCCTCTCTCTCTCTCTCTCTCTCTGAACACCTGTCTCTTGACGACCATCACCTCCCACACACCTGTTAATTAAGGTGACATTACCTGGTGATCGTCTGTGTGAAGCCTGACAATTACCTGTATTATGGCTCACCTGTTTGTTGTTGTGTTTTCTTTGTTTTCTGTTTAATTATTGTTTTGTGATGTTTTGGTTTATTTGCCTTGTGTTGTTTCCACCTTCTGTCTTTGTTTGAGTTTGTTGTATTTGTTTTAGTCTTTTTCGTAATGTTTTTGTTCGTATTCTTTCCTTGTTTTTTGGGATCATTATATCTTTACTAAGTATATCTTATTTTGTTGTTTTGTTTTACCCTGTATAATTATATGGACACACACACACACACACACACACACACACACACACACACACACACACACACATGCTCACACACACCTACACTCTACACATGTGACTTAGTGTACACAATAGGAAATAAAAATGTGTAATCTATTATTTTGTATTACTGTTTACAATAAATCCTCTCTCTCTCTCTCTCTCTCTCTCTCTCTCTCTCTCTCTCTCTCTACAACGTGTCTACTGACCTACAGTCATTCACAGTGAACTAAAAGGTGAACGAAATTAATGGAAACGAGAAATGGGTGTGGTACTGACGGGGCGAGGCTGGAAACTAGACAGGGCAGGGACGGGGCGGGGTAGGGACAAGGCGGGCGGGGACGGGGCGGGGAGTGGACAAGGCAGGGCAGGGATGGGGCGGGGTAGGGACAGGGTAGGGACAAGGCGGGGCGGGGACGGGGCGGGGTAGGGACAAGGCGGGGCGGGGATGGACGTAGGTGGTAGCGGTGTACACGGATCCTCTGACGTCATCTTCACCTGTGTGGCCGCCGTGACGTCATCGACCAACCCACACCTACCCCTTAAGCTCTATATTTCAAACGTGGCGGGGACTTGTGGCTCTCTCTCTCTCTCTCTCTCTCTCTCTCGCTCTCTCTCTCTGTCCACAAGTTTATCTCTTAAGTGCTACATATCCCTCTCCTCTCTTTCTTTTAATCCTGAATCTGTGCGCATGTCTCCTACTCTGGACAAACCTCAGGCAGGGGGGGTGGAGGGCAGGCGGGGTGGTGGAGGCAGGGGGGGGTGGAGGGCAGGCGGGGGGTGGAGGGCAGGCAGGGGGTGGGTGGAGGGCAGGCAGGGGGTGGGGGCAGGAGGGGGGTGGAGGGCAGGAAAGGGGGGGCGGGTTCAACACACCAACTCTCCCAAAAACATTTCGAAAAAACACTGGTTCAGCTTTACGATGACTTACTGCAATCATTCAGACTAGTGGTGGAAGCTACCTGGGGAGGGGGTGGGGGGGACCAAGAAAGTAGAGATGAGTGGGGATGAATTGGTGGGGGATAGGGAAGGGGGGTAGGGGGATAGGGAAGGGGTAGAGGGGAAGAGAGAGTTTGGGTTAAGTGATGGGGGAGAGGGAAAGAAGATGGAAGGGGGGTGGAGTGGGAGGTGGAGGTGGGAGGTGGTGGTGGAGGAGGAGGTGGTGGTGAAGAGAAGGAGGTGGAGGTGGTGGAGGAAGGGGGTGGTGGAGGAGGAGGAGGTGGTGGAGGAGGAGGTGGAGGAGGAGGAGGAGGTGGAGGAGGAGGAGGAGGTGGTGGTGGAGGAGGGGAGGAAGGAGGTGGAGGAGGTGGAGGAGGTGGAGGAGGAGGAGGAGGAGGAGGAGGAGGAGGAGGAGGAGGAGGAGGAGGAGGAGGAGGAGGAGGTGGAGGAGGAGGGAGGAGGAGGAGGGTGTGGTGGAGGAGGTGGAGGGAGGAGGTGGTGGAGGGAAGGGGGTGGAGGAAGGGGTGGTGGAGGAGGAGGAGGTGGAGGAAAGGTGGTGGAGGAGGAGGAAGTGGTGGAGGAGGAGGAGGTGGTGGAGGAGGAGGAGGAGATGGTGGAGGAAGGGGTGGTGGAGGAGGAGGAGGTGGTGGAGGAGGAGGAGATGGTGGAGGAAGAGGGTGGTGGAGGAGGAGGAGGTGGAGGAGGAGGAGGTGGTGGAGGAGGTGGAGGAAGAGGAGGTGGTGGAGGTGGAGGTGGTGGAGGAGGAGGAGGTGGTGGAGGAAGGGGTGTGGCCACGTGCGTCATTGCTTACGTCATATATAACCTGTTGTTGTTGATGTTTTGGCGGTGGTGTGTGTGTGTGTGTGTGTGTGTGTGTGTGTGTGTGTGTGTGTGTGTGTGTGTGTGTGTGTGTGTCGCAACAGGAGATCAACTGACTGTGCCTTTGTCCGAGTCAGGAGGATGAATCAGCTGGCTCGGTCCACCTACTGTACCTACACGGTGAATGAGATGAATGGAGGTGGGGGAGAGAGGAGGGGGTGAGGGAGAGAGGGGTTGAGGGGGTTGAGGGGTGAGTTGGTGAGGGAGGGATGAGGAAAGAGAGGAGGAGAAGGGTAGAGGATGTAGCATTTAATTCAATGAAGTTTAATTTGTCGTCTCTCTCTCTCTCTCTCTCTCTCTCTCTCTCATGTCTACGTGTCATGGGTGTATCTCTCACTTTATGTTTTCAGTGTTATGTGTCATGGGTGTCACGTGTCGGTGTCCGTCATAGGTGCGTCTTACGTGTCATGGTGATCTCTTGGCACATGTTTTCAGTGTTATGTGTCATGGGTGTCACGTGTCATGGGTGTCACTGTGTCATGATGTCACGTTGGGTGTCACTCATGGGTGTCACGTGTCATGGGTGTCGTATCGATACTCAGTGGTGCGTCACGTGCCGTGTCACTGTCATGGTTATCTCTGGCACATGTTTTCAGTGTTATTGTCATCGTGTCATGGGTGTCACGTATCATGGTGTAACGTGTCATAGGTGTCACGTGTCATGGGTGTCACGTGTCATAGGTGTCACGTGTCATGGGTGTCAAATATCATGGGTGTCACGTGTCATGGGTGTCACGTGTCATAGGGTGTCACGTGTCATGGACACACACAGTGTATGTGTCATGGGTGTCACGTGTCTGGGTGTCACGTATCATGAGGAGTGCAGGTGTCGTGTCATAGGTGTCACGTGTCATGGGTGTCACGTGTCATAGGTGTCACGTGTCATGGGTGTCACGTGTCGCCGATGTCTGATGTCATGGGTGTCACGTGTCATGGAGTGTCACGTGTCATGGGTGTCACGTGTCATGGGTAGTTAGTGTCATGGGTGTCACGTGTCATGGGTGTCACATATCATGAGTGTAACGTGTCATGGTGTCACGTGTCATGGGTGTCACGTGTCATGGGTGTCACGTGTCATGGGTGTCACGTGTCATGGGTGTCACGTGTCGGTGTCACGTGTCATGGGTGTCACGTGTCATGGGTGTCACGTGTCATGGGTGTCACGTGTCATGGGTGTTTTGTAGTCAAATAACAGAAACTAGTTGACCTACACATTATTGTATACTGACAAAAGGAGGCGGGTCTCTCTTCAAGGCTTCATCTCTACGATGTTTACAATCTTACTATGTGTGTGTGTGTGTTGTAGGGAGGGAAGGCGGGATATGTGGGTGTTTGTGTCCGGTAAAGATGAGTGGGAGTGTGTGTATGTGGGCAGTTGCTGTGATTCCGCGCGTGTGTGTGTGTGTGTGTGTGTGTGTGTGTGTGTGTGTGTGTGTGTCTTCGTGTGTGTCTTCGTGTGTGTATTCGTGTGACTGCGTGAGTCTGTGTGCGTGCGTGCGCGTGTGAGTGTATGTGCGTGTGTGTGCGCGTGTGAGTGTATGTGCGTGTGTACTTCACTGTATAACCAACAAAACATAAAAGTAATAATAATTAATGTTTATTCAATTTATCGAACTTTACCTTGACAAGTCATAAATAATAATGTGTGGTAATTACCCACAACCTGTCCTCAGGGGAATAAACCCAGCCAGTGTTTGTAGGAAAGGTAATTGGTGAAGTAGTCAGGTAGAAAGACAGATGGTTGGCTAATAAGTTCCTTGTGTTTGTTTTATCTGCATACTTTTGTGACACTTAGATTGACACACACACACATCCGCTACAGGTCCCTTCGCAACCGAGTCATCCGCGAAATACGCACTGCAAAGAAGTCCCACTACCCAACCAAATTACAACACCTGAAGCAGACCAACATCAGTCAATGGTATGGTAAGCTTAAAGAACTCTGTGGACTAAACAATAAGACACACCCCCTCCTCTTCCTTAGCCATCTCGCTAATGTTGACGCAGCTGAGCAATCAAATAACCATTTCGCTACTATATGCCTGACGCTCCCCTGGCTTGACACAACCACTCTCCCTGCTTACCTACCAGCCCCCCTTCCCACTGACTTAGTATTAGAATTTGAAGTACCAAAACGCCTGGACAAACTAAAATTAAAACGCTCTACCACCCCCATTGACTTACCAATGAAACTCTTCAAGGAGTTCTCCCCGGAGCTTGCTAAACCCCTCTGCTCCATCATCAATGCTTCTCTCAGTCAAGCCAGATGCCCAGCTGACTGGAAAACCTCTTATGTATCACCAGTGCCCAAGTCAACCAGCCCACAATCCTTAAATCAGCTACGACCTATTGCAATCACCCCAATACCCAGCCTAATCTGTGAAAGTTTTGTGCTCGACTGGGCTTATGCTGATATTGCAGGAGTCGTAGACCCTCAGCAATTTGGCAATATGAAAACTTCCTCCACCACTCACTGTCCTGTCAGCTTTCTCGATTACATATACCGCCATCTCGAGAAACGAAAAACGTCTGTAGCTGTCGCCTTCATTGATTTCACTAAAGCATTCGACCTAGTCGACCACAATATAATCATCAAAAAAGCTATTGACCTCGGGCTTGGGAGAAGTCTTATACCATGGCTTACAGACTTCCTCAGTGACCGACGCCAAGCTGTACGCTTCCGAGGGGCTGTCTCCACCTTTCAGTCACTCACCTGTGGCGTCCCCCAAGGCACCAAGATGGGACCACTCTCCTTCCTTATGCTCATCAATGATGCCCTAAGAGAAACCCCTGCTCGCTGGAAATATGTCGACGACTCCACCATTGGGATCAGCGTCAACAATTCTGCTCCCAACTACCTTCAGGATTTATTGAACAGTCTCTCCCAAAACTGGGCCACCAACAGCCAGCATGTCACCATCAACCATACCAAGACCATGGTTATGCACATCAACCTCTCCTCCGACATTGTCCCACCTCCTCCCATTACTTTAGGTCCGAACACACTCCAGGTTGTAGATTCCACGAAGCTCCTCGGCGTCACCATAGACAACAAACTAAATTGGAAACCACACGTCAGTGAAGTTGTCAAATCCTCCAGTTTCCGTCTCCACCTCCTCCGCCGACTCAAGTCCCTCGGAGTTCCTGCACCAGAGCTCCTCAGTGTTTACACAACATTCATACTTCCCAAGCTCACCTATGCCTCCTACCTGGTCTTCCTCCTAAATGCCACACAACGCGTAAACACCACAGAAAAGAAGGGTGCAAAAAGAGGGGCTTTAAGATTATTCTCTCCCTTCCTACTCCACATATCAAGAAGCGCTCAACACACTGACCCTTTCGACTCTCACTGACCATCACCACGACCTCATCTGCAAATTTGGTAAGAAGCTTCTACACCATCCTCGACACCGGCTCCTTCTACCACCTGAGATCCCTAGCCCGAGAATTGCTGTTCGACACCACAACCGCATCCAGCCCGTACGTGCACGAACTGATCGCTTTAAGAACAGCCCAGTCCCAACCATTGTAAAAATTATCAATAACTTGTAATAAACCAGTGTATTCACTCCCAGTAAATACTACTTCTTGCACTGTCACTATGTTGAAATGCATTGTAGTTTGAGCTTTTCCCCATCTAGTTATTATATATCTTATTTGTATCACTTATGTTACTTGTATATTTGTAATTCGTAACCCATTCCCCAAATATGTAACTGTATATTTTCAGCCTTCTGGCTGCCAAGCTCTTTCAATAAGCCGTTAATTATTATTATTATTATTATTATTATTATTATTATTACACGCACACACACACACAGAGCATGACAGGAGATGGTATACACGACAGCGGTGGTGTGTCCGGGAACATACAAGGCGTCATAGGTATAGATAGAGAAGCATCCTGTTGGGGCTTCATGTCGGTGTGAATAAGTTACCCATGGAAGGTATTACGTTTTCTATGTTACTGTTGTGTACTTGTGGTGAAATGTATAATGAAAGAGTTAGTGATCAGAGTTTGATATTGTGATTAAAGAAAGAGAGGGAGAGAGAGCAAAGAGAGAGAATTGTCTTTTATTATTATTAGTAGTAGTAGTAGTAGTAGTAATACTATTATTATTATTATTATGTCATTGTCATTATCAATATTATTATTATTATTATCAAGATTTATGCATACCATGATCTCTCTCTCTCTCTCTCTCTCTCTCTCTCTCACCCTCTATGTGCCTGCCTCTCTCTCTCTCTCTCTCTCTCTCTCTCTCTCTCTCTCTCACCCTCTGTGTGCCTCTCTCTCTCTCTCTCTCTCTCTCTCTCTCTCTCTCTCTCTCTCTCTCTCTCCCTAAGGTTGGCCAGGGGCACAGGAAATAATTAGACGGCCTCAGTATAGCACGGCAAAATATGATTTGTTGAGTAAGGCTTCGAGGTGTGTGGTGGCCTTGTGAGAGAGATACAAAGAGAGGGAGATATGCAGAGACAGACATAGACAGGGCGATAGAGACGGAGAGATAGGCACATAGACGGTGAGAGAGAGAGAGAGAGAGAGAGAGAGAGGCAGGCACATAGAGGGTGAGAGAGTGATAAAAGAACAGGCAGAAATATGGATAGAAATATAAAATAAAGGGAAAGAAAGAGAGGAACGGTAGTAGAAATAGTAGTAGTTGTTGTTGTTTGTTGTGTTGTCTCAGGGGAACAAGATCATCGGCCCCTAAGCCAATAACAGTCGTAGACATGGACTACGAGGCAACAGTCACTGGATGCTGCATAGATCTGCGGTTAACTAACTCAGCTCAGGTAGATACTTTCGTATCAGGATAGTAGCGGTGACGGGTGTGTGTGGGTGAGCTGTGTTTTCCATCAAAAATCAAGGTTGTAATTTGGACAACCAGCCATAATCCAAAGAATTATTACCCATGAGTGAAGTGATCACTCTATCATCCACCTGTGAACATCCTGAGTGATAATTATTGGAGAACCTATGATTGTCTAGCAGGTGGTGCTGGTGTCAGTGCTATACAGGGCCCTGGCTTGTAATTTGGGCTAGTCAGATATTCTAGCCGCCACGCCCCGTCTCACCCGTTGCCCCCCCCCCTTACCCCCTCCTACTGTCTGTCATCCCAATTCCCTACTGCCTCACAGCTAGCCTTTAATACTTCACTATTGCCGACATATCTGATGCAGTATGTGGAAATAATGGATGTCAACACCAACCAGTTGTTTGCTCAGTGCGCACCCATCCCGCCTGGCTTAAACCATCCTGGCCCGGCCTAAACCACAACAATCCGCTTTCCCCACTCCTCTCCCCTCTCCCACATCCCCCCTCAGTCAGACTTTCCCTCTCCCCTCATCCCTGATCCTCCCACGACCTACCCTAGCGACCGCTTAACACCGTGGCGGGCAACTGTCAGTGCATCTGTTCTGGTCCAAACCATAAATGCACAAACTGTATACGTGTGAGAAATTACCGCCGTTGTGTGAGTTGTAGGAAAGGGATCAGCTGTTAGAATCCCTTGGGCAGTAGGGTGTGTCATACGGAGGCGAATTTTTTTTTTTTTGAGTTTGAAAAATCGGCCCATGGTATTAATGATGTAGTTCTATGTGCAGAATCATGTGGTATCTTCAGATTTGAAAAGTTTTCATTTTTTGCTAGGTAAATTTTAACTTGAAATCTTATGAAAATTCAGTATTCCCACCCTTTTACCAACACCACTAAATGGTTATTTAAAGTAAAGTAAATGTATCAGGTTAATTTATTAGGATGAAAATGATCCAGAATAGTGAAACGAATGATCTTGACACATTTATTAAATTTAATATTCCTTTAGAAAACAAAATCATCAAATACAAAATCCGGTTTTACTACTACGACCCGGTGTTGCTGCACACCATAGAGAACATGTCTTTCTTGCTTCTGTTTCTACTCATCACCTCCCTGCTGACCACCTGAGCTCGGATGTAGCCTTCCCTCCTCTCCTGGCTGTACATGTGACTGCTGGCCTCGCTCACTTGCTGTACACAACGCTCTATACTCTGGGTGTGCAAGGGCCAGGCAGAGACATGCATGGGGTTGTCCAGGAAAGCTCTGACTTGAACATTGGTGAGGCTGCAGGTAAGAGGGGGCTCACTGCCAGCCTGGATGTTATCCAGATCTATGAGATCAGTGAGGATCTTGGCACCTAGATTGACTTCTAGATTGACTTCAGGAGTCTTCCTGACCCTGAAGGAATCGTCACCAGCTGATTCGTCATGCCCAGATCCTCTCATAAGTTTCATATCCAAGATCTTTTTGACTGCCACTCTTCTCTCCTCCTCATCCTTACTGCAGAGCATTGTCTGCAGAACTGTCTCGGGATGAGCATACCAGGAAGATCTCCTCACAATCTGCTCCGCAATCTGAACAACCTTCCTTGGCTGACTCCTCAGGAGCTCAAGCTGGAAGAGAACATGCCTCGGACCTTCGGAGAACGATGACTTGACCTTGGTGTTGAACCAATTTGGCAAGTAGACACTCACGATGAATTGGATAATAAGTCTCAGGTTGTGAAGCTGGTTCCCTTTCAGTTTATGATGAGCGTCCCAAATTCTGCAGAACCTGAGAGCCGTTGTGAGCCACCTAGAATGTGAGACTGGACCTATCTGCAGGTAAGCAAGTCTATCAGGCATGACCCCAGTTTTGATGGCACTGCAAATCATGTAACCATAGTACTGGTCAGTACTCAGGTCGTCAATGACAGTATGTGCAAGCTCAACGAGTGGAGGGCCAACTGTGATTTTTTCAAAGCTCGGATTTATTTCTAACTCAGTGGCAGAGTCCAGCATCTTGCCAAGAGGACCAGACCATCTGTTGTTTGAAAGAGTCTTGCCATCCAGCTCCTGGATCAGATGTCTGAGTGGCAACTCGTTGGTGTGGAGGTCACAAACAATCCAGACCAGCTTCCTCCCAATCTTCCGCTCTATCCACTGTATGACCCCCCTTGCCACCCTGTGTTCGTGTTGGTGCTGTCCCCTCCAATGGCCTGCAGGGTCTGGTCTACGTTCCTCTCTCTGAGCCAGTTCACAATGTTATCTGCCACTATCTCAGCTGGTTTCCTGATGTCATCTTTCTCTGGAGTGAAATGCCACAAATACTTCCCTCCTGGTTCACTGCAGCAGGAGTAGTGTTCCTCCTTCACCATGGCAGGGAACAACTTGTCAGAATCTCCAACTTTCATGAACACTTTAGTGTCATCCCTTCTCCCATCAAAGAATAAACAATTGATTCCATTTTCTCTTATCCCCTTATCAAACTCCTCTTCTAGGTTACTGACAAGTTTCTCCTGAGCTCTCCTTACTTTGTTATGATATATCACCAGGTGAACATCATCAGGTGTTATCAAACCACCGTCAATCCAGGCAGCTGTTGCTATCTCTGCAGTTTCTCTGAGACCAGTGTGGTGTCGCATGCTGGCCAGAGCTATGCACGGGATATCTTTCCTATTTCGAATCTTATGCCTGGAAGGTTTGGGATCATTATTTTCTGGGTGCACTAACAAGTTTAGTGACACAGCAAGTGATCTCTGCAACGCCACCGCCACCCTTGCAAGACAGCTGGCAACCTCGTGCTGCCATCACCTACAAGCTCTGACCGCCTCATCCTACAAGACAAAAATCCAGGATAGCCATGGAGATGGGGGAAGTGCTGAGACGGATCATTGGAAAATGCATAATGAAGGCGGTCAATGATGATGTCAGGGCAGCTGCAGGGAACCTGCAAGTATGTGCTGGCCGAAGGCTAGGGGTGAAGCTGCCATTTACGCCATGAGAAAGATATTTGAGCAGCGTGATTGAGAGGCAGTACTCCTGGTCGATGCCTCCAATGCATTCACCATAATAACAGCAAGGCTACACCGTACAACATCAAGATCAAGTGTTCAAGCTTTGCAATATATGTTGAAAACACCTCCAGGAACCCGACAGACCTCTATATAACTAGCTTCAAGGCCCTAAGAGGAGATACCACCATACAGTCAACTGAGGGAACAACCAAGGTCAAGCAAGTGGCTTATGCTGATGACCGTGCAAGTGCGGTAATCAGCACGAAGGACTTCAAGGCCGAGTATGTAACGGAAAAGGTAAATGAGTGGGTGAAGGAAATCCAAGCTCTGTCTGATATTGCTAAAACTGAGCCACATGAAGCGTTTGCTGCATTCACCCTTGGAGTCAAGCATCACTGGAACTACCTGATGCGCACTATCCCTGATATCGGACCTCTCCTTCACCCTCCGGAAGAAGCTATCAAAGTCACTTTTATTCCAACACTAATGAAAATCAACCACCTAACCCCAGCAAAAAGATCACTCCTTGCAATAAACCCGAGACAGGGAAGAATGGAAATTAATAAACCAGAGGAGCTTGCTGCCACTGAACTTCAGAACTCTATCAAGCTCACGGCAGCCCTCACTGAGCACATGGTAACTCAGAATGCAGCAAGTCAGGTGGATACCAACGAAATACACAACCAAAGTGATAAACTTCAACAGCTGATACAACAACTGTCAATGAATATGAGAATATAAGTAGCTGCAGTGCAGGTGGGTACCTTAACAAACTAGAATTTACAGATGTCATTGCTCTAAGGTATGGTAGGCCAGTAGAAGGTTTGCCCTCCTAGTGCGTGTGGCTCATCCTACGACATCGGCCACGCCATGGTGTGCAAAAAAGGATGCTTCGTATGCATGAGGCATGACGAAGTAAGGAATCTCACAGCAAATATGCTGAAGGAAATCTGTCGTGATGTCACGGTAGAACAGACGAATCCAGGAGAAAAAGTCAAGAAAAAAAGGCACGGAAAAAAACCTAACCTAACCTACGTGCAATGCCATCATATATATATTATATTGTCAATGTGTACAAGTCATGTGACTTTTTTCCTGTGGACATTATTTCCGTCCACCGAACCGACCCTCCTTCCATTGGACCGTGAGAATCTCCATCACAGGACTTCCAACACATCCAACGAAGCAGTGTGGACGTCAGCGCTCGAGAATTATGGACCCGGGAACAGCGAGCCTTCTTTGATATCAATATATTCGACCCCGTGGCCGCATGTCACTGTGACCTGTCTCTCGAAGCTGCACACAGGAGGAACGAAAACGACAAGAACAGAGCGTAATCCTAGAGAATTCAGAACATGGATCAAGGCAGCTTCACTCCTCTGTTGTTAATCTGGTGGGATGGGAACAAGTGCAAGATGCTTCTACGCCAGACAGGCCGAGGTGTTAAGTGAACAGAAGTAGCACCCTAGAAGCTATGTTGCAGCCTGATTGAGATGTCGCGTGTCCTTCTCTTTACTTAGGTTTGCATTGCTTCTACCTCAGGGGATTAAGATCATTGGCCCCAAAGCCGACAACAGTCACGAACATTGACTATGAGGCAACAGTCACTGAATGCCACATAGATCTACTGCTTAACTAACTCATTACAGGGTAGTTACTTTTGTATTAGGGTAGTTAGATAATAAAAAGGTGTTCAATGTATGGCCATAAAGGGAGGTCTGAGGCCATAAAACAGTAGTAGTAGTAGTAGTAGTAGTTGTATGAATAGTAGTAGCAGTAGTAATTGTAGAGTAAGTAGTGTTAGCAGTTCAGTAGTAGTAATAGAAAATGAATTATAATTATATATCAGTTCATCACAAGCTTTTTAATACCAGGGGAAACTTAAACTAAACTTCCCAACTTTCTTCGTCTCAGCCAGAAGTGATTACCCACCCATCCAATACCTTGACCTTTAACCTACGAGAGTCCATAGCAGGTCACAGGTATGCAAGTGAATGACCTGACTGTGAGTACTAATGGTCGGTAGTTTTCATGATGTACATGTATATCACACACACACACACACACACACACACACACACACACACACACACACACACTCTACCTGTGTCTCTTGAACTAACGACAAAGAGCGAAGGTAAAAGGGGCGACAAAATTACACTGCGATGAGGGAAAGAGGAAAAAATAAGTTGGAGAAGAAGAGAAGAGGAGGAGGAAGAGGAGGAGTAAAGGTTGGAGGGAGGGGAGAGAAAGAGAGGGAGGGGTGATAGAAAGGTTGAAAAGAATGAGAGAATTGGAAAGATGAAGAGAGTGAGAAGGAGAGAGAGGGACGGAAGAGAGAGAGAGTAACGATTACAAGAGATGAATGGAAGAGATCAGGAGAGTGGTGAGTGGGTTTGTGGTGTGTGTGTGTAACGGAGTGTGAGAGAGAGAGGGGTGTGGTAGTGAGGGGTGTAGCGAGTGGGATTGTTGATTTTTATTTTGCCGCTTACAGCAGCTACTTTGTGCACCCACACTCATCCTGTGGGCAGTAGCGCAAAAGGATTACAAGTGAGAGTTAGCAACGGGTCATAATAATTAACCCCCGTTGTCAGGATATTATGGCACTGAATGTTACACAGTATTTCAATTACATTATTTGTTTAGTTCTATATATAAAATAACTTATTCACAAATGCGTGAGAACAGACGTGTGAGGCAGTATGTCTGGCCTCACACTTTGTTTTCACCTTTACGTGAAGGTATTCAAGCACATTGTGTGTGTTTGGACCCACACATGAGAACTGATATAGTTATTAAGTGCAAAAAGTGGATACAATCTTAATATGTCGGCTATCTCGAGACAGGGTGTGGTAGTGTGGGGTGTAGGGGAGAGAGGGAGGGTGTGGTAGTGAGGGGTGTAGGGGAGAGAGGGAGGGTGTGGTAGTGAGGGGTGTAGGGGAGAGACAGGTGTGGTAGTGGGGGTGTAGGGAGAACAGGTGGTGGAGGTGTAGGGGAGAGAGAGGGTGTGGTAGTGTGGGGTGTAGGGAGAGAGGAGGGTGTGGTAGTGAGGGGTGTGGGGGAGAGACAGGGTGTGGTGGTGAGGGGTGTGGGGAGGGGAGGGTGTGGTAGTGAGGGGTGTGGGGAGAGGGACAGGGTGTGGTAGTGAGGGGTGTGGGGGAGAGGGGAGGGGTGTGGTGGTGAGGGGTGTGGGGGGAGAGGAGGGGTGTGGTGGTGTGGGGTGTGGGGGGGGGAGGTGTGGTGGTGAGGGGGGTTGGGGGGAGAGAGCAGGGGTGTGTGGTAGTGGGGGTGTGGGGGAGAGAGACAGGGGTGTGGTGGTGTGGGGTGTGGGGGGAGAGAGGGAGGGTGTGGTGGTGGGGGTGTGGGGAGAGAGACAGGGGTGTGGTGGTGTGGGGTGTGGGGGAGAGAGGGAGGGTGTGTGAGTGAGGGGTGTGGGGAGAGAGGGTGTGGTAGTGAGGGGTGTGGGGGAGAGAGAGAGAGAAAAAGAGACAGAGAGAGTTGGTAGTGACGGGGAGAGAAAGAGGGTGTGATGGAGAGAGAATAAATAGGGTGTTGTAGAGAGAGACAGAGACAAAGAGGCTGGAGCAAAGACAAAGAGATAAATAAATAAACAGGGTGTGGCAGAGTACTGGAGTGGACGAGACAGAAGGTGGGTGGGAGGGAGAGAGGAGGACGTGGGCGTGGCCTCGCTAGTGACGTAGGTGCTTTATGGGTATGTTAGCCGTGACGTCACAGCACCTTTCACCTATCAAGAGCCTTCATTTAGGTCCGTGACACCTGATCTGTTTGGGTTTATCACCTCTGATTGGTCGACGCAACAAAAATGATACCTACTTCAAGTCTTCATTTATTTCATATCACAATTAACTTTACTCTTATATGAGGAAGAATTTACCTGAATAATTAAATATATACAAAATTTTCAACCGTACAATTAGGTTTGGATCACCTGAAGATTAGGCCCCCTAGTTTATTTCCCCTGATGATTAAACACACCTTAACGCTCCGGGAGGTTAGGTTAGGTTAGCGTTGTAGTATTCAATCATCGGGTGAAATAAGCTTCAGGTGATTCACAATATCAACATCCCGACTGCTGGAATAGACTACTGCCTCACGTCAGAGCTCACCTGGTCCGGCCAGCTGTGAGGCGACACTTACAGCTGGTGAATGGAAGATGATGGAGGACAGGATCGGTCACTCTGCCTCCGTCTTAAGCGGATAAAAGACTCAGTATACAGTGTGCTGTATCCACTGCCCTAACTGACTGCCAGGCATACAGACCCACGTTTAGGTGTATAATGCACAGACACTCAAAAACCTCTCTGTACATGGCAAAGTGTCCGATGAATTTCAGAATGAACACTGACTCCTGTTGTCTCGATAGGGTTGTCAAAATCCTTCGACCGTTGTGTCATATTTTCTCAACATAAATATCTATAGAAAGTTTACTGACTGACAGTACAGCTGTCCATCTGTAATATCAGAGGTGAGGTGAGGTTGACGTATTACAGGATATTAGCGACATGTCTCACCTGAGGAAAATTAACACTCGCGCGCCAGACCAGGTGAGCTTCCCTACCTGTTGCTGTATTCTGTGTTGTGATCCGTCTGTGTTGTGTCCTGTTGTGATCCGTCTGTGTTGTGTTCTGTTGTGATCCGTCTGTGTTGTGTTCTGTTGTGATCCGTCTGTGTTGTGTTCTGTTGTGATCCGTCTGTGTTGTGTCCTGTTGTTACTGTCTGTCGGTGTGTCTATCCGTGGTCTGCCTGTCTGTGTGTGTCTGTGTGTGTGTGTGTGTGTGTTTGCGTAAGTGTGTGTATACAAGAGCACCAGCCGTACGGTTTGACGACACACACACACATCATTACCTGAACTACTCAAACAAAGCAACAATCACTGGTGTTATCACTGGACACGCACACTGGATTATCCCACACGAGCGGCAATTAATGTATTTGAATTCACCCTTTTAATAGATCACAAGGTAGATATATCATTTATCATTACACTAATGACGTAGGATGTTGTTCACCTTCCGCCGCTCTAAATGACTGCACAGGTAAGGTTAGGTTAGGTTAGGTTAGGTTAGGTTAGGTTACTTATGGATTGGATTATTTATATCAATGTCCGTTACTTCTCTACACCTCCCACATGCCTCCCACATCCCACATTTCCCCCATGAACCCCCCCCAACCTCCCACCCCTATCCCCCTAAAACCTCTCACACCCCACTCACACTCATTCCAACCATCTCGAAGCTATTTATAAAACAAGTCAGTCGAGTCAATATTTCATATTTAATTTTTATGTGTGTGTGTGTGTGTGTGTGTAATAATAATAATAATAATTAACGGTTTATTATAGAGTTGGAGCCGGTGGCTGAAAATAAACAGACTTACATTTGATTTAGACATAATGATATAATATGCATTGAATACATTTACAGGGCTGTACAGTACATAAATCAGGTTGTTTATTATTTTAACAATAGATGGGATGGTGCTGTTCTTATATCTATCGGTGCGTGCTCTTATAGGCTGAATTTTGTTGTAGTGGCGACTGCGCGAGGTGGGCAGGGGGCCGGTGGCAGGAGGTGGCGATGACGAGGGTGGTGCATTAATTGGCTGCCAACCTTTCCAGTGCGTGGTGGTGGAGGTCACTGAGGATGGCATTTCCAGGTGGAGAGCGTTGGTGTAGCGGAGTTCTGCGCCGAGCATGACTGCAGGCCCTTTTCTGTACCTCTAGCTGACGTTGTTGGGTGGAGTTGAGAGAAGACCAGGCAGGCGTGACGCATACGTTATTTGGGGAGAATAAGGCGTTGTAGATGGTCCTCAGCTCTGGCGTGGGTGTCCCATGACCTAAGTCGTCGTAGCATGTAGAGACGGTACGAGGCTGTCTTGACTGTGTTATTTACATGGGCCTTCCAGTCGTTGTTATCTATAGTTACACCCAGGAGTTTGGCAGACTGCACCAGTTAGAGATGGGCTCCACTGTGACTGCTGGGGCTTGCACTAGAGTGGTGGCAGTGTTGATGTGCATGACTACGGTTTGGTGTGGTTGATGGTGACCTTGTTCTCCATAGTCCATGCCTGTAGCCTGTCCAGGGTGCCTTGTAGCGATGAGTAGTCTGGTGGTGTTGTCCATTGAAACCCCCACAGTGCAGTCATCCACGTACTTCCACCTGTGAGGAGTATCCGATAGAGCGTCGTTGATCAGGATGAGGAAGCACAATGGTCCCATCTTGGTCCCCTGAGGAACACCGCAGGTGAGGTGTTGGAATGTGGGACCGAGCCCTGATACTTCACTGCCTGGCGACGTCCACTCAAGAAATCAGTGAGCCATGAGACCAGGTTGGTGGCAGCCCTAGTGCAATAGCCTTGTTGATAACAGTGCAGTGATCAACAACGTCAGCCTCCTGGTCAACAAGGCCAACGGCCAGTGATGTCTTACGTTTCGTGCTTTGCAGAAATCAGAAAGCTCACCAAGCAGTGTGATGTAGAGGAGGTCCTCATATTGCCAAATTGTGTGGATCAATTGACTGATAGATTCTGGCAAATGCCCACTCAAACACAGTCCTCACAAAGTAGACTGGGTATGGGGGTATGGGCAATGGCCTGGAGGTCGTTAGGGGACTGTGGGTGGTGACCTTGGATAGGGGTGACAAATGCGGTTTCCCATTCATTAGCATTTGCTTTGTCTGAGGATGCATTAATAATAGAACAGAAGGTGGCAGTTCGACTGCAAACTCCTTGTATATTTTGATTGGAGGTCAATTGGGCGTGGAGCGTTTGGATTATCAGGGAGTTTGTTGGCGATTTTGTGTGTGTGTGTGTGTGTGTCTGTGTGGAGTGTGTGTTTCTGTGGTGTGTCTGTGTGAGTGTGTGTGTGTGTTCTGTGAGTGTTTCTGTGTGTGTGTGTGTGTGTGTGTGTGTGTGTGTGTGTGTGAGGTGTGTGTCTGTGTGTGTGTTTTGTGTGTGTGTGTGTGTGTGTGTGTGTGTGTGTGTGTGTGTGTGTGTGTGTGTGTGTGTGTTTCTGTGTGTGTGTCTGTGGAGTGTGTGTGTACTTATAATAACCGACGTCTTTTAAATCAGTCTTCTAACATACACAAACACTCTCATACATACAATCACTTCACGCATATAATCACCACCCACCCACACATAACTCTCCCACACACTCCACCCAAACACTCAACACCTCCCCAACCACACACACCAACACCTCTAGCCATAAATAAGATTACGGCTTGAAAATTCTTAACGATAAAATATTACTTAAGGCTGAAGATATGGAAGCTGCTCCCTAGTATATTTTGCTGAAGGAGGAGAAATATTTGATTATTTCTCTCGTGATGCCGACCATTGGGGAAATATTACGTGATGAGAGGTGGTGGTGATGGTGTGGTGGTGTGTGGTGATGGTGTGGTGATGGTGTGTGGTGATGGTGTGGTGATGGTGTGGTTAGGTTAGCGAAGTGTTGTGGCTAAGTAGTATGATTGGTTAGGGAAGGTTTGTTAGCGGCAGTAGCATCATCATCATCATCGTCGTCACCATCATCATTATTAATTTTCACCATCATTATCATTATCGTCACCATCATCATCATCGTCACCATCATCATCATCATCATCATCATCACCATCATCATCGTCATCATCATCATCATCATCATCATCATCATCATCATCATCATCATCATCACCATCATCATTGTCACCATCATCGTCACCATCATCATCATCATCCTTCCCATCTTTCCTGAAGCTAGCACATCACCCTCACCCTCCTCCTCCTTCCTTCTTCTTACTATCCCATTTTTCCTTCCTTCCTTCCCTACCTCCATTTACCCCGCTCTCCATCCATCCCACCCTTCCTGCTACCCACCTTCCTCCCCTGACTCCTTCCTTCCTTCCTTCCATCCCTCCTTCCTTCCTTCTCACCATCCTCTGCATCCATCACACCCGCGGCTGCTTATCTCGATTAGTGAAGCCCTGTGTGTGCAGAGTGATTTACCGCACCCACCTGCCCCACCTCGGCCACCAGGTGTGAATATCTCGCCTGGGAACACCACTAAGGTCACACTACCACAGTCTTGAGTGAACCTGATGGATGGATGGTTCCGCCTCATCATATTTTAAAGATTTAAGCCCGGTTTTTTGAAGTTCAGGTCCGGTTTTTTGAAGTTCAGGTTCGGATGTCTGAAGTTCAGGTCCGGATTTTTTAAGTTTAGGTCCGGATTTTTGAAGTTCAGGTCCGATTTTGCAGTTAAGGTCCGGATAATCTAAAGTTCAGGTCCGGATTTTTGAAGTTCAGGTCCAGATTTTTTAAGTTCATGTCTAGATTTATAAAGTTTCAAGGCCTGATTTTTAGATGCTTATCTCTTAAATTCTCCAAGTGTCACGTCGGATTACAGAACTTGTTGTCCGGGTGTTCAGAGGTTCAACTCCGGAAGGAAGGTTCAGAGAGAAGGTCCTGGGAGGTAAACAGTGGGAGGGAGGGTGAAGGGTCAAGTGGAAGGGCAGGGGAGTGAGAGGGAGGGAGCGTAGGAGGGGAGGACAGGAGGCGAGATGTGGAGGAGGAGGTGTGAGGGAAATTGTGGGAGAAAAAGAGAGAGAGAGAGAGGTAGTAATGATTACAGGAGATGAATGGAAGAGATAGAAAGAAGAGTGAGTGAGAGAGAGAGAGAGAGAGAAAAAATAAAGGTGGGGACAAGAGGGGAGGAGGAGGAGAGGTGAGATGTACCTAGGTGTGTTGCTTAGGTATCACGGCACAAGTCATTTAAATACTCCATGAGATCAGGGTGAGGGACCAACACTCTTAGGCGCTGCCGGGTGCCACGCTCGTCACCCCAACAACACAGTGCCACGCTCGTCACCCCAACAACACAGTGCCACTTTTGTCACCCCAACAACACAGTGCCACTTTTGTACCCCAACACAAAGTAGCCACCCAAACCACAGTGCCATTTTGTCACCCCTAACACCACAGTGCCACTTGTAGTCATCCCAACAACACAGTGCCACTTTTATCATCCCAACAGCACAGTGCCACTTTTGTTATCCTAAGCACACAGTGCCACTTTTGTCACCCAAGACACAGTGCCACTTTAAACCCCAACAATACAGTGCCACTTTTATCATCCCAACAACACAGTGTCACTTGTGTCACCCCAACAATACAGTGCCACTTTTATCATCCCAACAACAGTGCCATTGTGTCACCCCAACAATACAGTGCCACTTGTGTCACCCCAACAATACAGGTCCACTTGTGTCACCCAAACACACGGTCATCCCAACAACAGTGCCACTTGTGTCATCCCAACAACACAGTGCCACTTTTGTCACCCCAACAGTAGCACGTCACAGAACACGTTAAGGTACACCAAATCATTAGTAAGGTGACTAAGTATCAAGTAAGGCCTCACATATACTCATTGAAAATTTTAGTGAAGAAATTTAAGATCACGATATTCACCCAACTTATTTTACCCAATGATTAAATACCCCTAACCTAACCTAACCTAACGTAAACCTAACCTAACCAACTCAACCAACCTAAACCCAACTAACCTAAACTAACGTAAACCTGTCTTTGCCTACCAACCTAAACTAACTTCCAGTAACTCAAGGGTGTTTAATCAACAGGTAAACTTTGCAGCCCCATCCTGTTATTCATTCACACTTTCCGAGTATTACCTGGTTGTCAACAAGGTCCTGGAAGATAGCTATAGTTTTTTACCATTTCTTGTGTGTATTAGTGGTTGAGTAGTGTGTGTATAGAAGTAACTTTATGTGCGTTTGTGTGGTTGTGTTCATAGATTAAGACAAACATGCAGACAGACGTGGAGGTGGTGATGTGGAGGTGTGGTGGTGGGATGTGAGGTAGGTGGTGGGAGCTATGGCAGGGGTGGTGAAGGGTGATGGGAGGTGGTGGTGGAGAAGGTAGTAGTGGTGGTGAAGGTGGTGATGTGGAGGTGTGGTGGATGGAGGAGCTTTGGTAGTGGTGGTGAAGGTGGTGATGTGGAGGTGTGGTGATGGTGGAGCTATGGTAGTGGTGAAGGGGATGGAGTGTGTGGTGGAGGAGGTTGAGATGGGTGTGGTGGTGGAGTGTGGTGGGAGGTGGTGGTGATGGAGGTAGTGGTGGTAGGGGGAAGGTGGTGATGTGGAGGTGTGTGGTGGTGAGGAGCTGGTGGTGGTGAAGGTGGGATGTGGGAGGTGTGGTGGTGAGCTGTGGGTGGTGGGAGGGATGTGGAGGTGTGGTGGTAGGAGCTATGGGTAGTGGTGGTGAGGGTGATGGGAGGTGTGGTGGGGAGGCTGGGTGATGGAAGGTGGTGATGTGGAGGTGGTGGTGGGAGTGAGCTGGTGGTGGTGGGGTAGGTGGTGATGAGGTGTGTGGTGGTGGAGCTATGGTAGTGGTGAAGGTGATGTGGAGGTGGTGGTGGAGCTGTGGTAGGTGGTGAAGGTGGTGATGTGGAGGTGTGGTGAGGGAGAGCTATGGGTAGCAGTGAGGGAGGTGTGGTGGTGGTGAAGCTAGGTAGTGGGTGATGTGAGGTGGTGGTGGGAGGAGCACAGTGGTAGAAGGTTGATGTGGAGGTGTGGTGGTAGGAGCTTATGGTAGTGGTGGTGAAGGTGGGATGTGGAGGTGGTGGTGTGTGGTAGAAGGCAGATGGGAGGTGTGGTGGTGGGAGCATGGATGGCGAAGGTGATGTGGAGGTGTGGTGGTGGGAGCTGGGTGGTAGAAAGTGGTGATGTGGGGTGTGTGGTGGTAGTGAGCTATGGTAGTGGTGGTGATGGGAGGCGAGAAGCGGTAGTGGTGAAGGTGATGTGGAGGTGGGTGGAGAAGCCATGGTAGTGGTGGTGAAGGGTGATGTGGGAGGTGTGGTGGAGGAGCTATGGTAGGGTGGTGATGTGGGAGGTGGTGGTGGTGGGAGCTATGGTAGTGGTGGTGATGTGGAGGTGGTGGTGGTGGAGCTATGGTAGTGGTGGTGAAGGTGGATGGTGGTGGTGGAGCTGTGGGTAGTGGTGGTGAAGGCAAGAGGAGGTGTGGTGGTGGTGGAGCTATGGTGGTGAAGGTAGGATGTGGAGGTGGAGGGCTAATGGTGGTAAGATGGGCGGGTGGTGGAGACAGAAGGATGGGAATGATGATGGAGGTGGTGGTGGAGGAGCTTGGTAGTGGTGGTGGTGGGTGGTGATGTGGGAGGTGTGCTGGCAGGAGCTTGGGTAGTGGTGGTGAAGGGTGATGGAGGGAGCTGTGGTAGTGGTGGTGAAGGTGGTGATGTGGAGGTGTGTGGTGGGTGAGCTATGGTAGGTGGTGAAGGTGATGGGAGGTGGTGGTGGAGCTGTGGTGGTGAAGGTGGTGATGTGGAGGTGTGGTAGAAGAATGGTGGTGGTGATGGAGGTGGCAGGGTGAAGCTATGGTGAAGTGGAGGATGTGGGAGGTGGTGGAGGAGCTGGCGGTAGTGGTGGTGAAGGTGGGATGTGGAGGTGGTGGTGGAGCATGGTAGGTGGTGAAGGTGGTGATGTGGAGGTGGTGGGAGCTATGGTAGTGGTGGTGAAGGTGGTGATGTGGAGGTGTGGTGGTGGTGGAGCTATGGTAGTGGTGGTGAAGGTAGGAGGGAGGTGTGGTGGTGGAGGAGCGTGCAGGTGGTGGTGAAGGTAGAGGGGGTGGTGGTGAGCCATGGTGCGGTGGAGGAAGGTGATGGGAGGTGTGGGGAGTGGTGGGTGAAGGTGTATGTGGAGGTGTGGTGGTGGTGATATGGTGGTGGTGAAGGTGGTGATGTAGGGTGGGAAGCTAGTGGTGGTGAAGGGTGATGGGAGGTGTGGTGTGGAGAAGCTGGTAGTGGTGGTGAAGGTGGTGAGGGAGGTGGTGGTGGAGAGCGTGGTGGTGGTGAAGGTGGTGATGGGAGGTGTGGTGGTGGTGGAGCTATGGTAGTGGTGGTGAAGGTGGTGATGTGGAGGTGTGGGTAGGAGCTATGGTAGTGGTGGTGGGTGGTGATGTGGGAGGTGGTGGTAGGAGCTATGGTAGTAGAAGGTGGTGATGTGGAGGTGGTGGTGGTGGAGCTATGGTAGTGGTGGTGAAGGTGGTGATGTGGAGGTGGTGGCGGGATGAGCTGGTGGTGGGTGAAGGTGGTGATGTAGGTGGTGGTGGTGGGAGCCATGGTAGTGGTGGTGGCAGATGGGAGGTGTGGTGGTGGTGGAGCTGGTGGTGTGGTGAAGGTGGTGATGGAGGGGAGAGTTGGGGGAAGGCGATGGGGGTGGTGGTGGGAGATGGTAGTGGTGGTGATGTGGTGGGATGTGGGAGGTGTGGAGGAGAGCTATGGTAGTGGTGGTGAAGGAGGATGAGGTGGTGAGACGGCAGGTGGTGGTGAATGGTGGTGATGTGGAGGTGTGTGGTGGAGCCAGGTAGGGTGGTGAAGGTGGTGGTGGTGTTGGAGAGCCATGGTAGTGGTGGTGAAGGTGGTGATGGAGGTGGTGGTGGAGCTGCAGGTGGTGAAGATGGTGATGGGAGGTGGTAGGATAGTGGTGGTGAAGGTGGAGATGTGGAGGTGTGGGTGAGTGAGCATGTAGGGTGGGAAGGTGGGATGTGGGATGTGTGGTGGTGAGGGGCCATGGTAGTGGTGGTGAAGGTGGTGATGGGAGGGACGGGGAGCCATGGTAGTGGTGTTGAAGGTGGTGATGTGGGAGGTGTGGTGAGGACAGGTGGTGGTGGTGATGTGGGAGGTGTGGTGGCACATGGTAGTGGTGGTGAAGGTGGGATGGAGGTGGTGGAGCTGTGATAGTGGGTTGAAGGTGGTGATGGGAGGTGTGTGATGTGGAGGACAGGTGGTGGTGAAGGTGGTGATGGGAGGTGGTGGTGAGCTGTGGTAGTGGTGGTGAAGGTGTGATGTGGAGGTGGTGGTGGAGGAGCTTGGTGGTGGTGGTGAAGGTGGTGATGTGGAGGTGTGGTGGTGGAGCTGTGGTGGTGGTGAAGGTGGGATGTGGGAGGTGGGAGCTATGGTGGATGGAGGTGTGGTGGGAGAGCTATGGTGGTGGTGAAGGTAGAGATGGAGGTGTGGTGGAGGAGCTATGGTAGTTGGTGATGTGGAGGTGTGGGTGTGGAGCTATGGTAGTGAAGGTGGGAGGGAGGTGGTGGTGAGCTGTGGTGGTGGTGAAGATGGTGATGTGGAGGTGGTGGGAGGTTGGTGGCAGTGGTGGTGAAGGTGGTGATGTGGAGGTGTGGTGAGAAGCTATGGTAGTGGTAGATGAGGTGGTGGTGGAGCTGTGGTGGTTGGTGAAGGTGATGTGGAGGTGTGGTGGTGGAGAAGCATGGTAGTGGTGGTGAAGGTGGTGATGTGGAGGTGGTGTGGGTGCTGTGGTGGTAGTGGTGAAGGTGGTGATGTGGAGGTGTGGTGGAGGCATATGGTGGTGGTGGTGATGTGGGAGGTGGTGGTGGTGGAGCTATGGGTAGGTGGTGAAGGTGGTGATGGAGGTGTGGTGGTGGAGGAGCTATGGTAGTGCTGGTGAAGGTGGTGATGGGAGGTGGTGGTGGGGGAGCTGTGGAGTGGAGATGATGATGGAGATGTGGAGAGGATGGTGGAGAACATGGTGGAGGTGGTGGGAGGTGGAGGGAGATGATAGTTGGAGGTGTGGTGGAGATGATTGGAGGTGTGGTGGTGATGATGGTGGAGATGTTGGATTTAATAATGGAGAACATGGTGGAGGTGTGGTAGGTCTGGAGGAGATGGTGGTTGGAGATGGTGGGAGATGATGGTTGGAGGTGGTGGAGATGATGGTGGAGGTGTGGTGGTGATGATGGTGGAGATGTGGTGGATTTAATGATGGAGAACATGGTGGGAGATGATGGTGGAGGTGTGTGGTGGAGATGATGGGAGGTAGAGCAAAGAAGGTAGGTGAGCACAATAACAAGTATTCTGACTCAGCTGATCTGCCACGTGCTAACAGGCATTTCACAAATAGTATCAAAGAAATATAATGAGCACAGACAGACAGACAGACAGAAAAGAAATAGAAAAAACTGACAGGTAACACAGACAGGTGGCCATAGAAATAAAAACTGACAGACAGACAGATAATAAATATAAAAACTAACAAACAAAACATAGAAAACAGACAGACAGACAGACAGACAGACAGCTAAAATAGGGTTCAAAGTTTATCACATATTTAAGACACAATAATCATCTTTATATTCAGAAAATTATAGACTATAAATATGATCGAGACCGTGTGTCCAGAAGGCCTTCACAAACTATCTTAAGTGAATAGGTGAATTTGATCGTATGTTTGGTCTTGGATAGGGATAATTCTCAAACTATCGTAAGGTAATAATCACATCGTAACTTTGGTCTTATTCAGGTAATTCTCAAACTATCGTAAGGTAATAATCACATCGTAACTTTGGTCTTATTCAGGTAATCAAAAATATCTTAAGTGAATTTATGAATTTTATCGTATATATGTGGCTTTTGATACGAGTCATTATCAAACAAGGTGATCAAAAAGTACCTGTTCTTTTCTTATATTATCAACAATATTATATATCTAAATCTCCTTAAAAACATCATATTAGCTATATTATACACTTTCAACATATCGACAGTTTCTAATATATACTGGGAGTAGAACACGATATATAACAATGCCGGTATAATGACGAGGTTATGTTATCCTTTACCACAGGTGTACAAGGACTTTTCAATTAGCTTATATTAATAATTTTAGCATAAGAATAATCTCATGATAAAAGTTGGTACTAAGGATTTTACGGTCAGTCATCTGCCTAAGATAACAGGTTCGAATCCCTTTGATAATTGTCTCGTAAACTAGTGATGTAGAGGGTTGTGGAGTTATTAAAATTGAGAAAAACAGACAGACAGATAGACAGATTGATAGACAGATGGATGGATGATGGATGGATGGAGAAAGAGAGACAAAGGGAGGGAGAGAGAGAGAGAGATAGGGAGTCAGTGTGCGAGACTGATAGAATGGATTAAAATAGCGTAGTAGTGTTTGACAGAGAGAGAGGGGGTGGGGGGGTTAGGAAGTATGTAATAGAGAGAATGAAAGCCAAAGAAATCTAGCATCGAGTTAACAACATCCACTCAGTTCCTTTTACAACAAATACTTCTATCTCTCTTCCTGACCTGCCCACAAGTGTTCGCGTTTAGTACATCACCCACCACAGGCCGAATCGCAAAACAAAAACATTCTCTTTGAAATAACACAAGTGACCCCAACACACTGTCTTAGAGAAAATCTTGTGACCTTTGACCTTTTCAGTGTTACTACCGTGAACGACACATTAGGTCAGGGTGTTCTTTTTGTTCTTGTGTGTGTGTGTGTGTGTGTGTGTGTGTGTATGTGGTGTGTGTGTGTGTGTGTGTGCGTATGTGTGTATGTGCGTATGTGTGTGTGTGTGTGTGTGTGTGTGTGTGTGTGTGTATGTGTGTGTGTGTGTGTGTGTGTGTGCGTGTGTGTGTGGGTGTGTGCGTGCGTATGTGTTGTTCGTCAATATTTATTAGAACAAGGAAGACCGGTCAGACTGCTGTCCGTAGTTGGCAAGATTACCGCCCGAGTCCTCCTAAACAAACTTCTTCCTGAGGCGAAAACTTCCTCCCAGGATCTCAATATGGCTTTAGTTAGTTTAGACCATCACGTGGCATCACTGACATGATCTTTGTTGCCCGCCAGATACAGGAAAAATGCAGAGAACAGCGTCGTGACCTGTACATGGCTTTCATCGACCTAACCAAGGTTTTCGACTCCGTCAACAGGGAAGCCCTCTGGTATACCCTCAGCCGTTTTGGCTGCCCACCAAAAAATCGCCATTGTGAGGCAACTACACGATGGCATGAACGGCAGTGTCCTGCACAATGGCACCCAGTCTGAGTTCTTCCCCATCCAAACAGAGGTTAAACAAGGGTATGTACTGGCACCAACTCTCTTTTCCATTTTCTTGGCTGCCTTCCTTACTCGTGACAGGGCCAATTTAGCCGGCAGAGTGAACATCCAGTACCAGATGAAGGATCTTTTCAACCTAAGACGACTCCAGGCAGGAACAAAGGTCTCGGCAGCCTGTTGCTGAGCTTCAGTATGCGGACGACCTCACCTTTGTCGCTCACACTGAACGCGATCTACGGGAGATCGTGAATACCTACGCAGATGCGTATGCACACTTCGGACTTGAGGTGAATGTACGTAAGACGCAGATTCTCCTTCAGCCTGCCCCTGGTTCAACCACACCTCCACCTTCCATCCAGCTAAGCGGTACTACCCTCTCTAATGTTACCCACTTTCGGTATCTCGGCTCTCACCAGTCCACCACCGCGGACATCGATGAAGAGATTCAGTATCGGATTAGATGTGCATCTCAAACCTTTGGCAGACTCCGAAAACGTGACTTCATCTGTAGGGAGCTAAAATTATCTACAAAGTTACACGGATATCGAACAGTGGTCCTCCTCACCCTGCTATATGGCAGCGAGACATGGGTCACATAAAGTAGTAGTAGTAGTGCGGAAGACGCCGGGTAACAGCCATTGCTGCATCTGTGCTAGCCAGAACCAAAATTTCACTAGCTGTGAATGTGCGAGAAACAACCGAACATGTGTGGTTTGCAGACAGGGAAATAATTGCCAGAATCGCCATGGCAGGGAGCCGACACAGGAAGCCACAGTGGATATCATCGCCGGACACAACCGCCCGACGATATCCTAATTCAGTGGTTCTCAACCTTGTTTGCCCCATGCACCCCTTTCACCATATGTCAGAATGTCATTCTCCTTTCCAAGATTGTCTGCCTCAAAAAGTGCATTCCAAATAATATGCATATAATACTGAAAACTTTATTTTTCCATATTAGTATCAGTTCCCCCCCCCCTGAAAACCTGAGGGGGGAAATCGGTTGAGAACCCCTATCCTAAATGATAGCAGTGAGTCTACTCAACCTGAAAATACAGTGCCAATAAACGCTCCTCCAACAGTAGCAGTTGTCCACGCGGTGACTGACAGACAGCCACCACAGTGGAATGGCATGTCGATGGAAAATACGGACATATATAAAGAAACTTACTCAGAAATTATCAGGTGGTCGCCAGTTAACCTATTTGAACCACCGAAGTGTGCGGCCACCAAAGATATGATTCGGGATGTAGACCTATAAGGGTTGGGGGAAGTGCTGAGGCGGATCATCGGAAAATGTATAATGGAGGTGGTAAAAGATGATGTCAGGACAGCTGCAGGGAACCTGCAAGTTTGTGCCGGCCACCAGGCTGGAGGGGAGGCTGCCATTCACGCCATGAGAACGATATTTGAGCAGATTGATTGTGAGGCAGTTCTTATGGTTGACGCTTCCAACGGATTCAACACACCCAACCGCAAAGCTACAATGCACAACATCAAGATCAAGTGTCCAAGCTTTGTAATATATGTTGAAAACACCTATAGGAACCCATCAGACCTATATATAACAAACATCAAGGCTCTAAGAGGAGATATCATCATACAGTCAACTAAGGAAACAATGCAGGGGGACCCTGTTGCACTGGCAATGTACGCGATAGGCCTATGAGTGCTCCAACACACAGTAAAATTTGAAACAACCACAGTCAAGCAAGTGGCGTATACCGACGACCTTACAGGAGTAGGAAAATTAGAGGACATCAAAAAGTGGTGGGACCTGATAACAACTTATGGTCCACAAATAGGGTACCACCCAAATGCCAGCAAGTCCTTCCTCATTGTGAAACCAGAACACTATGAACGGGCAATGGAGGTGTTAGGTGGAAGTGAGGCTAAAATAACAAAGGATGGTCAAAGACACCTAGGCGCAGTAATCGGCACGACGGACTTCAAGACCAAGTACGTCACGGGAAAGGTAAATGAGTGGGTCAGGGAAATCCAAGCTCTGTCGGATATTGCTAAAACAAAGCCACATGAGCCTTTTGCGGCATTCACTCATGGAGTCAAGCATCGCTGGAACTACCTGATACTCACTATCCCTGATATCGGACCCCTCCTCCACCATCTGGAAGAAGCCATCAGCGTCAATTTCATTCCAAAATTAGTGAAACACCTTCACTGAACCCCAGCAGAAAGGTCACTCCTCGCACTACCATCGAGACTAGGAGGAATGGGATTGACCAATCCAGAGGAGATTGCTGCTACCGAACATCAAAACTCAGTCAAGCTCACGGCAGCCCTCACCGACCACATAATAGCTCAGAACGCAACAGGTGAGGTGGATACCAGCGAAGTAAACAAGATTCGACGGTCTATTACGGCAGAACGACAGCACGGCCAAAGTGATAAGTTGCAGCAACTGATGCTGTAGCGAGAATTTGAAAAAAATTAGCTATAGCGCAGGAGGTGGGCGCCTCGAACTGGCTATCGTCGTTACCGATAAGGGCAAAAGGTTTCAGTCTTAACAAACAAGAATTTACAGACGCCATTGCTCTAAGGTACGGTAGGCCAGTAGAAGGTTTACCCTCCCTATGCGTGTGTGGCTCTTTATTTCCTACGACGTCGACCACGCCATGGTGTGCAAGAAAGGGGGCTTTGTATGCATGAGCACGACGAAGTAAGGGATCTCACTGCAAATAGTTTGAAGGAAATGTGAGAATTTCCAACATAGGTCTTCAAATACATCCAACGAAGCCTGTGTGGACGACAGTGCTCGAGGATTCTGGACGCGGGGACAGCGAGCCTTTTTCGACATAAGGATTTTCGATCACATGGCCGCCTGTCACTGCAACCTAGCTCTCGATGCTGCACACAGGATGAACTAGAGCGACAAGATTAGGGCATATGGGGAGAGAATTCAAAACATTTATCAGGCAGCTTCACTCCTCTGGTGTTCACATTCTTTGGTGGGATGGGACTAAGTGCAAGACGCAGCAGCAGCCCAGAAGTTATGTTACAGCCTGGTTGAGATGTCGACTGTCTTTCTCCCTCCTTCGGCCTGCTTTGCTTTGCCTCAGGGGAACGAGAGCATCAGCCCCAAAGCCAACAACAGCTGCAAATATTGACTTCGAGGCAACTGTCACTGAATGCCGCATAGATCTACGGCTCAACACTGCTAGGATAGCTACTTATGTATTAGGATATTTAATTTTAAGGTAATAAAATGGCGGCGAAGGTATGGCTATTGGGGGAGGCTGAAGGCCATTCTATAAAAAAAAAGTAGTAGTAGTAGTAGTGGTGGTGGTAGTGGTGTGTGTGTGTTGTGTCTAAAATAACTTAAGAATTGCTTTTACACTAAGTTTAATCTGTATGTAACAAGATCTATACAATAAAATTTTGGTACATATCATGACAAAATTTACTACATTAGTCATGCCATGGTGACGGTTCCCACAGTAATATCACATAAGGTTTTTGTAATGTTAAAGAAAACGATGATATAAGACAATTTCCATCAGTGACTATATTAATCTACAGTAACAGCGTCATCACTAGTCTGCCATGGTAACGGTTCGAGCAGTGATAACACACACGACTTTTTATATGTAAAGAAAACGATGATATGAGACAACCTGCATCAGTGACTGTATTAATTTTTTTCAGCCAATTATTATTTTTTTTTAACTTTTAATATTACTTACCGCAGACAAGAATGACCAAAAATAACTAAGCCATTTTTAAGATTCCAGTGGTCACCTGTACTGAATACCTGAGACACAATCACATGACCTCTGACCTTTGGTGGTGTGGGTCATTCTCAGATTTTATCTTATATTTTGACTGTTATTGTTAGTTAGTGTTGGGGAGGTTACAGCTGATTCTACCTTGGGGAGTTAATTATTAGGCAGGTAATGATCTAATTAATGAATCTCTTTTCATTTACCTGTGGTAGGGGGGTGGAGAGGAGACGGGGTTGTATCTCTCTCTCTTCTCTCTCCTCTCTTCTATCCTCCACCTTAAAATCCTCCTCATCTCCTCCCCACGCCCATTCTTCTTCTTCTCCTTTCCTCTTCTACCCCTATATTTCTCCTTCTCCTTTCCTCTCTCACCAAACCATTAACATACCCAGAACTTCTCCCTTCAGTTGTCACCTGCCCTAAAATACCTCTGACTTGTGGGCTGTCACCTGTCCAATTATGTGATGTACCTGTAGTGTGGGGGTGAGGCTGTCTGTCTGTCTGTCTGTCTGTCTGTGTTTCATGGTGGTGATGACTGACACACACCTACATACAAACACACACACGCTCACACACACACACAACACACATACACAACACACACACACACACACACACACACACTCACACTCACACACACACAGTCACACCTAGAGTTTCGGGAGATAAAAACGCGAGACGAATGGGGAGTAAATTTGTGTGAGTGAGAGAGAAAGAGATAGAGGGAGAGAGTTAGAGAGAGCGAGTGAGAGGGAGAGAATGGTGGGGAAGAAGAAGGTAAGGAAAAGAGGAGGAGGAGGAGGAAGGGGGAAGAGGTAGAGAGTGGAAAGAGATAGGGGGAAGAGAAAAGAAGAGAGAGGAGAAAGAAGATGGAGAAAATGGAAGAGATTGAAAGAGAGGGAAGGAAAAGAGAGAGTGAAAGAGAGGGAAGGAAAAGAGAGTGAAAGAGGGAAGGAAAAAGAGAGTGAAAGAGAGGGAAGGAAAAGAGAGAGTGAAAGAGGGACTGAGAGAGGAAGAGTTTGGGAGAAAAATATTTAAAAAGATCCCTAAAAATAGACGCAAAATGCAACAAGATGGAAGGAAGATGCGAATTTTCCCCTCCACTGGGCGTCTGGCAGGGGAAAAAATGTGTCAGGTGATGCAATTTTTCCACCTGTCCCTCACCTATATTTATTTCCCTAAATTTACCTCCTAACACCTGATTTGGGGGGAAATTTTGCCTTCATCCTTCTCAGTTTTTCCTTCCTTCCCCTCAATTCAACTCCTCCATCTCCTCCTCCCTTCCCCACCCCTCCCTACCTCCCTCCCTTCCTCCACCTCTCCCTCCCTCCTCCTCCCTTCCCCACCCTCCCTACCTCCTCCTTTCTTCCATCCTCCTTCAAAAGTAAGTTGTAAAATCGTGTTCGTAGAATAAAAGTAATTTTTAAGTATAAATTTATGTTTGTAAGTGTGAAGTAAGATTTTGTGTGTGAAGTAATGTTTGTAAGTGTGAAGTAATGTTTGTGAGTGTGAAGTAATGTTTGTGAGTGTGAAGTAATGTTTGTGAGTGTGAAGTAATGTTTGTGAGTGTGAAGTAAGATTTGTAAGTGTAGAGTAATGTTTGTGAGTGTGAAGTAATGTTTGTGAGTGTGAAGTAAAGTTGTGAGTGTGAAGTAATGTTTGTGAGTGTGAAGTAATGTTTGTGAGTGTGAAGTAATGTTTGTAAGTGTGAAGTAATGTTTGTAAGTGTGAAGTAAGGTTCTTAAGTGCGATGTTATATTTATAAGTGTAAAGTATTATTTGTAAGTTCTAAAGTACGGTTTGAAAGTTAATAAAATGTTATTCTGTTCACACTTACATTAGGGTGAATAAAGTATAAGTGTAAGTGAGAAGACCAGGTATCACATCACTTTCTGGATATGCGGGACGGAGGGGGTGTAAAGTGGGTGGGGTGGGTGGATGGTGAGGCGGATGGGTGGATGGTTGGGTGGGTAGGATAAGTGGGTGGAGTGTAGAAGGATGGATTAATTGGTTTGGTGGGTGGGAGGGTGTTAGTGGGTGTGAAGGTGGAGGGTGGAAGAAGTGAGAAGACGGTAGAGTCGGTGGGTGGAGAGAGAGAGAGAGAGAGAGAGAGAAGAGGAAGAGAGAGAGAGAGAGAGAGAGAGAGAGAGAGAGAGATCTTGAAGATCTATTAGCTTAAACTAAACATGTTATTGTGGTCTGGTGAATCGTGTGATGTTGGAGGTGTTGGGGAGATGATGTTGAGAGTGTTGAGGAGGTGATGTTGGAGAGTGTTGAGGAGGTGATGTTGGAGTGTTTGGGGAGATGATGTTGGAGAGTGTTGGGGGAGATGATGTTGAGAGTGTTGAGGAGGTGATGTTGGAGAGTGTTGGAGGAGGTGATGTTGGAGAGTGTTGGGAGGAGGTGATGTTGGAGAGTGTTGGGGAGGTGATGTTGGAGAGTTGGAGGAGGAGGAATTGAGTAGTGGAGAAGACCGGAAGAAGTGGTTGGTGAGGTGGGATGTAGAGTTAGTGTTGAAGGACTGGAAGGAGAGGGGTTGGAGGCATGGAGGGGAGGAGGGATGGAAGGAGGGGTAACAGGAGGTGAGGTGTGGGAGGTGAGGTGAGGGGAGGTGGAGGTGAGGGGAGGTGAGGGGGGAGGTGAGGGGAGGTGTGGGAGGTGAGGTGGAGGAGAGGGAGTGGGGAGGTGAGGTAGGGGAGGTGAGGTGAGGGAGGTGTGGGAGGTGAGGGAGGGGAGGTGGGAGGTGAGGTGTGGGAGGTGAGGTGTGGGGAGGTGAGGTGAGGGGAGGTGAGGGGGGGGTGAGGGAGGTGTGGGAGGTGAGTGTGGGAGGTGAGGTGGGAGGGGAGGGAGGTGAGGGGAGGTGTGGGAGGTGAGTTGTGGGAGGTGAGTTGAGGGAGGTGAGGTGTGGGAAGGTGGAGGAGATAAAGTGGGGAGGGGGGTGAGGGAGAAGATTTAAGCGGAGGTAACAGCTGACACATCCTTCCCTAACCAGGGGAGATAATAGGGGTGAGGGAGAGGGGGAGGAGAGAGGGAGGAGGGAGAGAGAGGAGGGAGGGAGAGAGGGAGGAGGAGAGAGGAGGAGGGAGAGAGAGGGAGGAGAGGCGAGAGGGAAGAGGGAGAGAGGAAGAGGGAGAGAGGAGGAGAGGCTGAGAGGGAAGAGGGAGAGAGGGGAGAGGCGAGAGGGAAGAGGGAGAGAGGGGAGGAGAGGCGAGAGGAAGAAGGAGAGAGGGGAGGAGGGAGAGAGGGGAGGAGGGAGAGAGGGGAGGGAGGGAGGAGGGAGAGAGGAAGGAGAGGGAGGGGAGGAGGGAGAGAGGGAGGAGAGGTGAGAGGGGAGGAGGGAGAGAGGGGAGGAGGGAGAGAGGGAGGAGGGAGAGGAGGAGGGGAGAGAGGGGAGGAGGGGAGAGAGGGGAGGAGGGAGAGAGGGAGGAAGGAGAGAGGGGAGGAGGGAGGGGAGGAGGAGAGAGGGAGGAGGAGAGAGGGAGGAGGAGAGAGAGGGGAGGAGGGGAGAGGGGAGGAGGGAGAGAGGGAGGAGAGGAGAGGGAAGAGGGAGAGGGGGAGGAGAGGTGAGAGGGGAAGAGGGAGAGAGGGGAGAGGGAGAGGAGGAGAGAGGGGAGGAGGGAGAGAGGGAGGAGGGAGAGAGGGAGGAGGGAGAGGGGAGGAGGGAGAGGGGAGGAGAGGGAGAGGGGAAGAGGAGAGAGGGAGGAGAGGGAGAGGGAAGAGGAGAGAGGGGAAGAGGGAGAGGGGAGGAGGAGAGAGGGAGGAGGGGAGAGAGGGGAGGAGGAGAGAGGGGAGGAGGGAGAGAGGGGAGGAGGGAGAGGGGAGGAGGAGAGAGGGGAGGAGGGAGAGAGGGAGGAGGGGAGAGAGGGGAGGAGGGAGAGAGGGGAGGAGGAGAGAGGGGAGGAGGAGAGAGGGAGGGAGGGAGAGAGGGGAGGAGGAGAGAGGGGGAGGAGGAGAGAGGAGGAGAGGAGAGGGGAGGAGGGGAGAGAGGGAGGAGGAGAGAGGGGAGGAGGGAGAGAGGGGAGGAGGGAGAGAGGAGGAGGGAGAGAGGGGAGGAGGAGAGAGGAGGAGGGAGAGAGAGGGGAGGAGGGAGAGAGGAGGAGGGAGAGAGGGAGGAGGGAGAGGGAGGAGGGAGAGAAGGAGGAGGGAGAGGGGAGGAGGGAGAGAGGGGAGGAGGGAGAGAGGGGAGGAGAGAGAGAAGGAGGAAGGGAGGAGGGAGAGAGGGAGGAGGGAGAGAGGGGAGGAGGAGAGAGGGGAGGAGGGAGAGAGGGGAAGAGGGGAGAGGGGAGGAGGAGAGAGGGAAGAGGGAGAGAGGGGGAAGAGGGGGAGAGGGGAGGAGGAAAGGGAGAGAGGGAGGAGGGAGAGAGGGGAGAGGGGAGAGAAGGGAGGAGGGAGAGAGGGGAGGAGGGAGAGAGGGGAGGAGGAGAGAGGGAGGAAGGGAGGAGGGAGAGAGGGGAGGAGGAGAGAGAGGGGAGGAGGAGAGAGGGAAGAGGAGAGAGGGAAGAGGGGAGAGGGGAGGAGGGAGAGAGGGGAGGAGGAGAGGGAAGAGGGGAGAGGAGGAGGAGAGGGAGAGGGAGAGAGGGGAGGAGGGAGAGAGGGGAGGAGGAGAGAGGAGTGAGGGAGAGAGGGAGGAGGAGGAGGAGGGAGAGAAGGAGGAGGAAAAGAGAGGAGGAGGGAGAGAGGGGAGGAGGGAGAGAGGGGAAGAGGGGAGAGGGGAGGAGGAAGGGGAGGGAGGGAAAGGTAAGGAGAGGCTGAGAGGGGAGGAGGGAGAGAGGGAGGAGGGGAGAGATGGGGAGGAGAGAGGAGGAGGAGAGAGGAGGACGGAGAGAGGGAGGAGGGGAGAGACGGGAGGAGGGTAAGGGAGTGGGGAGGGAAAGGCAAGGAGAGGCTGAGAGGGGAGGAGGGAGAGAGGGAGGAGGGAGAGAGGGGAGGGAGGAGAGATGGGAGGAGGGAGAGAGGGGAGGAGGAGAGGGGAGGAGGGAGAGAGGGGAGGAGGGGAGAGAGGAGTTGAGGGAGAGGGGAGGAGGGAGAGAGGAGGAGGAGAGAGGAGGAGGGAGAGGGGAGGAGGGAACAGGGGAGGAGGGAGAGAGGGGAGGGGAGGGAGAGAGGGGAGGGGGAGGGAGAGAGGGGAGGGAGGGGGGAGAGGGGAGGAGGGAGAGAGGAGGAGAGAGAGAGGGAGGAGAGGCCAGAGGGGAGGAGGAGAGAGAGGAGGGAGAGAGGGAGGAGGGAGAGAGGGGAGGGAGGGAGAGAGGGGAGGAGGAGATGGGAGAGGGGAGAGAGGGGAGGGAGGAGAGAGAGGAGATGGAGAGAGGGGAGGAGGGAGAGACGGGAGGAGGGTAAGGGGAGTGGGGAGGGAAAGGTAAGGAGAGGCTGAGAGGGGAGGGGAGGGAGAGAGGGGAGGAGAGGGAGAGAGGGGAGAGGGAGAGATGGGAGGAGGGAGAGAGGAGGGAGAGAGGAGGAGAGAGGGAGGGAGGGAGAGAGGGGTGAGGGAGAGAGGGAGGATGAGGGGAGAGGGGAGGGAGGGAGAGAGGAGTTGAGGGGAGAGAGGGAGGAGGGGAGAGAGGGGAGGAGGGAAATAGGGGAGGAGGGAGAGAGGGGAGGGGAGGGAGAGAGGGAGGGGGGAGGGAGAGAGGGAGGAGGGGGGGAGGGGAGGGTAAGGGAGGGAGGAGGGAAAGGTAAAGAGAGGCTGAGAGGGGAGGAAGGAGAGAGGGGAGGAGAGAGAGGGGAGAAGGGAGGGGAGGGAGGGAGAGAGGGGGGAGGGAGAGAGGGGAGGAGGGAGAGAGGGGAGGGGGAGGGAGAGAGGGGAGGGGGAGGGAGAGAGGGGAGGGGAGGGGAGAGAGGGAGGAGGGAGAGAGGGGGAGAGAGAGAGGGGGGAGGGAGAGGGGGGAGGGGAGAGAGGGGGGAGGGAGAGGGGAGGAGGGAGAGAGGGAGGAGAGAGAGAGAGTTGGGGAGAGAGGGGAGGAGGGAGAGGGGAGGAGGAAGAGAGGGGAGGAGGGAGAGAGGGGAGGAGAAGAGAGAGGAGGAGGGAGAGAGGGAGGAGGGGAGAGAGGAGTTGAGGGAGAGAGGGGGAGGGAGAGAGAGGAGTGAGGGCAGAGAGGGGAGGAGAGAGAGGAGTTGAGGGAGAGAGGGAGGAGGAGAGAGGGAGGAGGGAGAGGGAAGGAGAGGAAGAAGAATGGAAATAAGTTTGAACACAATTTGGAAAGACTTTTCTTCCTGTACTTTTATGCAGCTCTTTAATCTTACTAGTTGTTGTAGAGGTGATTTCCTGTAGTTTTGTAACGCTGTAATCCTGTACAAGTGTACAGTATCATGTCAGTGTGGGTAGATCTGTATTCCTGTATCGGTTCTGCTGTGACCTTATATGATACACTGACCATGTATCTGTACCTCCATCTGTACCTGTATTTACCTGTATCTGTACCTGTATCCTTACCTGTACCTGTATCTGTACCTGTATCTGTACCTGTACCTGTACTGTACCTGTATCTGTACCTGTATCTGTACCTGTATCTGTACCTGTATCTGTACCTGTACCTGTGCCTGTACCTGTATCTGTACCTGTATCTATACCCGTATCTGTACCCGTATCTGTACCTGTATCTATACCCGTATCTGTACACTGTATCTGTACCCGCATCTGTACCTGCAACATCTGTACCTGTACCTGCATGTGTACCTGCATCTGCATCTGTACCTGTACCTGCATCTGTACCTGTACCGTATCTGTACCTATACCTGTACCTGTACACTTGTGATCTGTACCTGTGCCTGCACTGTACCTGTATCTATACCCATGTACTTGTATCTATCTGTACCCGTATCTGTACCTGTATCTGTACCTGTATCTGTACCTGCACCATCTGTATCTGTACCTGTACCTGTACCCGTATCTGTACCCGTACCTGTGCCTACCTCCACCTGTATCTGTACCTGTACCTGCATCTGTACCTGTACCTGCATCTGTATCTGTACCTGTATCTGTACCTACCTGCATATGTACTGTACCCGCATCTGTACCTGTACCTGATGTGTACCTGTACATGTACCTGTACCTGTGCCTGTATCTGTACCTGTACTTGTACCTGTACCCGTATCTGTACCCTGCCTGTATCTGCACCTGTGCCTGTACCTGTACCCGTATCCACCTGTGCCTGTGCCTGTATCTGTACCTGTGCCTGTATCTATATCTGTACTTGCCCGTACCTGTGCCTGTACCTGTGTATCATATCTGTACTGCACCCGTACGTACCGTATCTGCACCTGTACCTGTGCCTGTACCTGTACCTGTACTTGTATCGCCTGTATCTGTACCTGTACCTGTACCTTATCTGTACCTGTACCTGTACCTGTACCTGTACCACCAGCCTGTACCTGTGCCTGTACCTGTACCTGTGTACCTGTACCTGTACCTATCTACCTGTACCTGTACCTGTACTTGTATCTGTACCTGTACCTGTAACTGTGCCTGTACCTGTACCTGTACTTGTATCTGTACCTGTACCTGTATCTGTGCCTGTACCTGTACCTGTACTTGTATCTGTACCTGTACCCGTACCTGTACCTGTATCTGTACCTGTACCTGTACCTGCACCTGTACCTGTATCTGTACCTGTACCTGTACGTATTACCGCATCTGTACCTGTACCTGCATGTGTACCTGTCTGTACCTGTACCTGTACCTGTACTTGCATCTGTACCTGTACCTCTACCTGTACCCGTATCTGTCCCGTACCTTTTTTGTATCTGTACCTGTACCTGTACCGTGCATGTACCTGTAATCACCTGTACCTGTACATGTACCTGCATCTTTACCTGTACCTGTACCTGTACCTGTACCTGTACCTGTCACTGTACATGTACCTGTACATGTACCATCTGTACCTGTACCTGCATGTGTACCTGTATCTGTATCTGTACCTGTATCTGTACTGTACCTATTGCCTGTACCTGCATGTACCCTGCATCTGTACCTGTACCTGCATGTACCTGTATCTGTATCTGTACCTGTATCTGTACCTGTACCTGTACCTGTACCGCTACATGTACCTGTACATGTACCTGCATCTGTACCTGTACCTGCATGTGTACCTGTATCTGTATCTGTACCTGTATCTGTACCTGTACCCGTACCTGTACCTGTACATGTACCCATACGTACCCGCATCTGACCTGTACCCGCATCTGTACCTGTATCTGTACCTGTACCTGCATCTGTACCTGTACCTGCATGTGTACCTATCTGTACCTGTACCTGCATGTTACCGCTATCTGTATCTGTACCTGTATCTGTACCTGTACCTGTACCTGTACCTGTACGTACCCGCATCCTGCACCTGTACCTGCATGTGCCTGTACCTGTACCCGTACCTGCATGTGTACCTGTATCAATCTATCTCCTGTATCTGTACCTGTACCTGGCTGCCTGTACCTGTACGTACCCATCTGCACCTGTACCTGCAGTGTACCTGTATCGTACCTGTACCTGTACCTGTACCTGTATCTGTACCTGTACCTGTACCTGTACCTGTACCTTTATCTGTACATGTACCTGCACGTGTACCTGTACCTGTACCTGCTACCATGTGTACCTGTATCTGTATCTGTACCCTATCTGCACCTGTACCTGTACCTGTACCTGTACCTGTACCTGCATCTGTACCTGTACCTGTACCTGTACCTGTACATGTACCTGCATCTGTCTCTGCATGTGCCTGTATCTGTACCTGTAACCGTACCTGTACCTGTACCTGCATGTGTACCTGTACCTGTACCTGTACCCGCATGTACCTGTATCTGTATCTGTACCTGCACCTGTACCTGTACCTGTACATGTGCATCTGTACCTGTACCTGCATGTGCCTGTGTTCCTGTACCTGTACCCGTACATGTACCTGCATCTGTACCTGTACCATGTACCTGTATCTGTGCCTGTCCCGTACCTGTACCTTACCTGTATCTGTACCTGTACCTGTACCTGTGTACTGCATATTGTACCAATCTGACCTGTACCTGTACCTGTATCTGTACCTGTACCTGTACCTGTACCTGCATGTGTACCTGTATCTGTACCTGTACCTGTACCTGTCCTGTATCTGTACCTATACCTGTACCTGCACCTGTACCTGTATCTGTATCTGTACCTGTACCTGTACCTGCACATGTACCTGCACCTGTACCTGCACCTGCATGTGTACCTGTATCTGTACCTATTACCTGTACGTAACCTGTACCTGTACATGACCTGTAATCTGTACCTGCACCTGTACCTGTACCCTGTACATGTGCCTGTACCTGTACATGTACCTGTACATGACCCATTCTGTACCTGTACCTGTGCAATGTACCTGTACCTGTACATGTACCTGTACCTGTACCTGTACCTGCACCTGCACATATTGCTGCTATCTGTACCTGTACCTGTACCTGCACCTGTTGCATACCTGTACCTGTACGTACCTGTACCTGTACATTACCTGCACCTGTACCTGTACCTGCATGCCCTGCACCGCTACCTGTACTATTACGTACCTGTACCTGTACCTGCATGTACCTGTACCTGTACCTGTACCTGTACATGTACCTGCATCTGTACCTGTACCTGCATGTGTACCTGTATCTGTATCTGTACCTGTACCTGTATCTGTACCTGTACCTGTACCTGTACGTACCTGTATCTGTACCTGCACCTGTATCTGTACCTGCATGTGTACCTGTACCTGTACCTGTACCTGTACCTGTACCTGTACCTGTACCTGCATGTGTACCTGTATCTGTACCTGTACCTGTACCTGCATGTGTACCTGTACCTGTACCTGTACCTGTACCTGTACCTGTACCTGTACCTGCACCTGCATGTGTACCTGATCTGTACCTGTACCTGTACCTGCATGTGTGCCTGTATCTGTACCTGTACCTGCACATGTACCTGCATCTGTACCTGTACCTGCATGTGTTACCTGTACCTGTACCTGTACATGTGCCTGTCACAATACCACAGCACCTGTATCTGCACCTGTACCTGCATGTGTACCTGTATCTGCACCTGTACCCACTGTACCCTGCACCTGTACCTGTACCCTGTACATGCACTGACATGTATCTGCATCCACTGCACCTGCACCTGCACCTGATCTGTACCTGTACTCAGATCTGTACCTGCACCTGCATACCTGCACTGCAATCTGTACCTGCATGTGTACCTGTACCTGTACCTGACCTGTACCTGACCTGTACCCAGATTCAAAACTGCACCTGTACCTGCACCTGCACCTGTACCTGCATCTGTACCTGCACCTGCACCTGCACCCTTGCACCTGTATCCAGACCTGCACCAGCATCTGCACCTGCACCTGCACTGCACCCGCACACGTACCCATCTGCACCTGTACCCGCATGTGCACCCGCATCTGCACCCACCTGCACCTGTATCTGCATCTGTACCTGCACCTGCACCTGCATTCCACCTTATCTGTACCTGCACCTGCACCTGCAATCTGCACCTGCACCCCAGCCCTGCACCTGCACCTGCATCCGATCTGCACCTGCATCTGCACCCAGACCTGCATCTGCACCTGCACCTGCACCCGACTGCACCTGCACCTGTACCTTGCACCTGCACATGTACCTGCAGACCTGCACCTGTACCCTGCATGCAACCTGCACCCGCAATCTGCACCTGCACTGCACCTGTACCTCAGCATTCCTGTACCCGCACTGCACCCGCATGTGCACCTGCATCCGCATCTGCACCCGCACCTGCACTGCACCTGCACATGCACCCGCATCCAGTATCTGTACCTGCATGTGTACTGCACTGTATCTGTATCTGCACCTGCACATGTACCCGACCTGCACCTGTACCCTGCATGTATTCCAGACCTGTACCTGCACCTGCACCTGTACCTGTACCGCATCTGCACCTTGCACCTGCACCTGCACAGGCACCTGTACCCGTACTCCTGTTACCCACCTGTATCTGCACCTGTACCTGCACCTGTACCTGCATGTGCACCCAGATCTGCACCTGCACCTGTACCTGCACCTGCATCTGCACCTGCACCTGTACCTGTACCTGTACTCAGACCTCACCTGTACCTGTACCTGCACCTGCACCTGCACCTGTACCTGCACCCGCATGTGCACCTGCATCCGCACCCGCACCCTGCACCCGCACCCGCACCTGCACCCGCATCCTGCACCTGCACCTGCACCTGCACCTGCACCTGCACCTGCACCTGCACCCGCACCTGCACATGCACCCGCATCTGCACCTGCACCGCACATGCACCCCACCCGTACACACCTGCACCTGCACCTGCACCTGCACCCACTGCACCTGCATCCGCACCTGCACCTGTACCCGTACCCAACTGCACCTGCACCTGCACATGCACTGCACCCACGTACCCACCTGCACCTGCACCTGCATGCACCTGTACCCAGCACCGCACCTGCACCTGCACCCGCGTACCTGTACCCGCATGTGCACCAGCACCTGCATCTGCACCTGCACCTGCACCCGCATCTGCACCTGCACCGCACCTGCACCCGTATCTGCATCTGCACCTGCACCTGCATCTGCACCTGTACCCGTACCTGCACCCGCATCTGTACCTGCACCTGGTATCTGCACCTGCATGCACCAATCTGCACCCGTACCTGTACCTGTACCTGCACCTGCACCTGTCACCTGCACCTGTATCTGCACTGTACCTGCACCTGGCACCTGCACCTGTACCTGCACTCTGCACCTGTACCTGTACCTGGTACCTGTACCTGTACCTGCACCTGCACCTGTACCTGCACCTGTACCTGCACCTGTACCTGTACCTGCACCTGTACCTGCACTGCACCTGTACCTGCACCTGCACCTGCACCTGTACCTGCACCTGCACCTGCACCTGTACCTGCACCTGTACCTGCACCTGTACCTGCACTCATCTGTACCTGTACTCCAGCCACCTGTACCTGCACCTGTACCTGCACCTGCACCTGTACCTGTATCTGCACCTGTACCTGCACCCCACCCCTGCACCTGTCCTGCACCTGTACCTGTACCTGTACCTGCACCTGTACCTGTACCTGTACCTGCACCTGCACCTGCACCTGCACCTGCACCTGTACCTGTACCTGCACCTGTACCTGTACCTGCACCTGTACCTGTACCTGCACCTGTACCTGCACCTGCACCTGTACCTGCACCTGTACCTGCACCTGCACCTGTACCTGTACCTGTACCTGCACCTGTACCCACCTGCACCTGTACCTGTACCTGCACCTGTACCTGCACCTGCACCTGTACCTGTACCTGTACCTGTACCCACCTGTACCTGTACCTGTACCTGCACCTGCACTCAGCCTGCACCTGCACCTGTACCTGTACCTGCACCTGATCCTGCACCTGCACCTGTACCTGCACCTGGCCACCCTTGTACCTGCACCTGCACCTGTACTCTGTACCTGTACCTGTACCTGCACCTGTACCTGCACCTGTACCTGTACTCTGCACCTGTACCTGTACCTGTACCTGCACCTGTACCTGCACCTGCACCTGTACCTGTACCTGCATCTGTACCTGTACCTGTACCTGCACTCACCTGCACCTGCACCTGTACCTGCACCTGCACCTGTACCTGTACTCTGCACCTGCACCTGCACCTGTACCTGTGCCTGCACCTGCACTCCACCTGTACCTGCACCTGTACCTGTACCTGCACCTGCACCTGTACCTGCACCTGTACCTGTGGCCTGTACCTGCACCTGCACTGTCCTGCACCTGCACCTGCACCTGCACCTGCACCTGTACCTGCACCTGTACCTGTACCTGCACCTGCACCTGCACCTGCACCTGCACCTGTACCTGCACCTGTGCCTGCACCTGTACCCACTCTGCACCTGTACCTGTACCTGTGCACCTGCACCTGTACCTGCACCTCACACCTGTACCTGTACCCGCACCTGCACCTGCACCTGCACCTGCACCTGCACCTGTACCTGCACCTGTACCTGCACCTGCACCTGTCACCTGTACCTGCACTCCTGCACCTGTACCTGTACCCCACCTGTACCTGCACCTGTACCTGTACCTGCACCTGTACCTGTACCTGCACCTGTGCCTGCACCTGCACCTGCACCTGCACCTGTACCTGTACCCTGCACCTGTACCTGCACCTGCACCTGCACCTGCACCTGTACCTGTACTCTGCACCTGTACCTGTACCTGTACCTGCACCTGTACCTGCACCTGTACCTGTACCTGCACCTGTACCTGTACTCCTCTACCTGTACCTGCACCTGTACCTGTTCACCTGCACCTGTGCCTGTACCTGTACCTGTGCTACGTACTGCACCTGTACCTTGTACCTGCACCTGTATCACCTGCACCTGCACCTGTACCTGCACCTGCACCTGTACCTGCACCTGTACCTGTACCTGCACCTGTACCTGTATCCGCACCTGTACCTGTACCTGCACCTTCCTGTACCTGTACCTGCACCTGCACCGTACCTGCACCTGTACCTGTACCTGTACCTGCACCTGTACCTGCACCTGCACCTGTACCTGTACCTGTACCTGTACCTGCACCTGCACCTGTACCTGTACCTGCACCTGTACCTGCACCTGCACCTGTACCTGCACTGCACCTGTACCTGTACCTGCACCTGTACCTGCACCTGTACCTGTAACTGCACTTACCTGCACCTGCACCTCTGTACCTGCACCTGTACCTGTGCACCTGCACCTGTACCTGCACCTGCACCCACCTGCACCTGTACCTGTACCTGCACCTGTACCTGTACCTGCACCTGCACCTGCACTCCTGCACCTGTACCTGCACTCCACCTGTACCTGCACCTGTACCTGCACCTGTACCTGCACCTGCACCTGCACCTGCACTGCACCTGTACCTGCACCCTGCACTGTACCTGCACTGCACCTGTACCTGCACCTGTACCTGCACCTGCACCTGTACCTGCACCTGTACCTGCACCTGTACTCACCTGTACCCACTCCACACCTGCACTGCACCTGCACCTGCACCTGCACCTGCACCTGCACCTGCACCCACCCGCACCCTGCACCTGTACCCCAGACCACCTGCACCTGCACCCGCACCTGCACCTGCACTGCACCTGCACCTGACCTGGTACCCACTGCACCGCACCTGCACCTGCACCTGTACCTGCACCTGCACCTGCACCTGTACCCTGCACCCAGCCTGTACCTGCACCTGCACCTGTACCTGCACCTGCACCTGCACCTGTACCTGCACCTGCACCTGCACCTGTACCTGCACCTGCACCTCTCACCTGTACCTGCACCTGCACCTGTACCTGCACCTGCACCTGTACCTGCACCTGCACCACCTGCACTGCACCTGCACCTGTACCTGCAATCTGCACTGCACCTGTACTGCACCTGCACTGCAACTGCACCCTGCATCTGCACCTGCACCTGCACCTGCACTGCACCCACCTGCACCCTGCACCTGCACCTGCACCCCACCTGCACCTGCACCTGTACCCAACCCACCTGCACCTGCACCTGCACCTGCACCTGTACCTGCACCTGCACCTGCACCTGTACCTGCACCTGCACCTGCAACCCACCTGCACCTGCACCTGCACCTGCACCTGCACCTGCACACCTGCACCTGCACCCACCTGCACCTGCACCTGCACCTGCACCTGCACCTGCACCTGCACCTGTGTCTGCACCTGCACCTGCAATCTGCACCTGCACCTGCACCGCACCTGTACCTGTACCCGCAACCTGCACCTGCACCTGCACCTGCAACCTGCACCCGCAACCTGCACCTGCACCTGCACCTGCACCTGCACCTGCACCTGCACCCACTCCTGCACCTGCACCTGCACCTGCACCCAGACCTGCACCCACCTGCACCTGCACCAGACCCACCTGCACCTGCACCTGCACCTGTACCCACTCCAGACCTGCACCTGTACCCTGCACCCACCTGCACCCAACCTGCACCTGCACCTGCACTCCACCTGTACCTGCACCTGCACACCTGCACCTGCACCTGCACCTGTGCCTGCACCTGTCTGCACCTGTACTGTACCTGCACCTGCACCTGCACTGCACTGCACCTGCACTGCACCCACCACCTGTACCTGTACCTGCACCCTGCCCGCACCTGCACACCCGCACCTGCACCTGCAACCTGGACCCGCACCTGCACCTGCACCCCTGCACCTGTACCTGCACCCCATGCACCTGTACCTGCACCTGCACCCAGCACTGCACCTGCACCACCCACCTGCACCTGCACCTGCACTGCACCTGTACCACCTGCACTGCACTGCACCTGCACTGCACCTGACCCTGCCCCTGCACCTGTACACCTGCACCTGCACCTGCACCTGTACCTGCACCTGCACCTGTACCTGCACCTGTACCTGCACCTGCACTGCACCACTGCACCTGCACTCTGCACCTGTACCCTGCACTGCACTGCACCTGCACCTGCACCCACCCTTCCACCTGCATCTTGCACCTGCACCTGTACCTGCACCTGCACCTGCACCCGCACCTGTACCTGCACCTGCACCTGTACCTGCACCTGCACCCACCTGCACCTGCACACCTGCACCTGTACCTGCACTCCGCACCTGTACCTGCACCTGCACCTGCACCTGCACCTGCACCTGCACCTGTACCTTCCACCTGTACCTGCACCTGCACCTGCACCTGTACCTGCACTGCACCTGTACCCAGACCTGTACCTGCACCACCTGCACCTGTACCTCCACCTGCACCTCCACTCACCCTGCACCTGCACCTGCACCTGCACCTGCACCTGCACCTGTACCTGCACCTGCACTGCACCTGCACCCGCACCTGCACCTGCACCCACCCACCTGCACCTGCACCTGCACCCGCACCTGCACCTGCACCTGACACCTGCACCTGCACCCTGCACCCAGCACACCCACCTGCACCTGCACCCAGACCTGCACCTGCACCTGTACCTGCACTGCACCTGCACTGCACCTGTACCTGCACCCAGCACCGCAACCACTGCACCTGCACTCCAACTTACTGCACTGCAACTGCACCTGTAACCCGCACCCACCTGCACCTGTACCTGCACCTGCACCTGTATTCAGCATTTGTGTCTGAGACAAATGTTCTAACTCCATCATAGTGGCAGAGACCAATTTGCATATTAATGTCATGCTTTTTATTTAAATTAAATTATGCACAACACAAAATTTTACTCTGATGACGGGTTTGTCTACTCATTATTCCTATTTTTCCTTCTGTTCCATTTTTTATCGCACTTTTTGTCTCTTATACATCTAAAACTTATGAATGGTTAAGAAATTTATAAGTTAAAATTTTAATATTTTTATTTATTGTAGTGTGTGTGTGTGTGTGTGTGTGTGTGTGTGTGTGTGTGTGTGTGTGTGTGTTTTGTATGTGTGTGTGTGTGTGTTTTGTATATATATATAATACTGGTTTTATTGGCTCTACCTCGAAAACTGAAAATATACATTGAACATAAAAGCTTATACATACATTGGTAGGTTTAACAAAAGCCTTCATTAGAAAAGTAAAAGAACATACAGTGAACATACAGTGTATTAAGTGTGAACACAAAAAACATGTGTAACTCCCTCCCAGATAGTGTTGGAAGGGCCTCTCACATGGTGTAGTGGTTCTCAGATGGTATGAGACCTGCGTGGTGTGTGCTCCCTCCCGTTTCATGTGGTGTGTTCTCAGATGGTATTGAGGACCTGGCGTCAAGTAACTCCTCCCCAGATAGTATTTCACATGGTGTATGTTCCCTACAGATGGTATTGAAGAACTGCATGTTTGTATTCCTACAAATGGTGTTGCCTCACGTAGTATATCTTCACAGATGGTGTTATGAACCTCACGTGGTGTAGTAATTCTCTCAACAGATGGTGCAAAGGACCTCACACGCATTGTAGTAATACTCACAAATAGTGGCCCGAGACCTCACAAATATATTCTCCCAAATAGTGTTAAAGGCTCAGGCACTCACAGATGGTGTTATGAGGGCCTCACGTGGTGTAGTTCCTCCCAGATGGTGTTATGGGGGCCTCACGTGGTGTAGTAATTCCTCACAATGAGTGTTATGAGGACCTCACGTGGTGTAATATTCCTCCCAGATGGTGTTAGGAAACTCTCGTAGTATAGGTTCCCTCAGATGGTGTTATAAAGAACCTCACATGTAGTGTATATTACCTCACATAGGTGTTGTAAAGGAGGCCTCACGTGGTGTAGTATTCACAGATGTGGTGTTGTGAGGCTTGACGTAGTAATTCCCTCACATATAGTATGAGGGCATGTGGTATGTAATTCCCTCACAGATGGTGTTATATGAAGTGAGGTGTGGTGGCTTACTCATGAGACGGATTAACACATCGCTGGTTTTGGTCTCACGGGCCGTTATCACATTGGGTACCTGGGACCTCACTGTGTGAGAATTACTTGGGTACGACTGTTACTGTTGAGTTGTTCTCACTGACTTAAGCACTGTTCACCACTGTTCACCACTGTTTAACACTGGTTCCGTTCCTTTCAAATGAAATTGTAACTTCTGGCGAGAACTTGTTTATATTCCGGTAGAGGGTTCAGGGGTGGTTGAGCCAACAACAGTTGACCTGGCTGCTCCGAGAGGCGCCAGGACGTCTTGACCCTTCGGTGGTCAAGTGTGTGTGTGTGTGTGTGTGTGTGTGTGTGTGGTGTGTGTGTGTTTGTAAAAAAATATATGTAATTAACGGTTTTTTGAAAAACTTGGCAGCAAGCTATGTGTGTGTGTGTGTGTGTGTGTGTGTGTGTTTTTGTGTGTGTGTGTGTGTGTGTGTGTGTGTGTGTGTGTGTGTGTGTGTGTGTGTGTGTGTGTGTGTGTGTGTGTGTGTGTGTGTGTGTGTGTGTGTTTGTGTGTTTGTGTGTGTGTGAGTGAGTGTGTGTTGTTTGTATTCGTGTATGTGTGTGTGTGTGTGAGTTTTGTATGTGTGTGTGTGGCTCTAAATAAGCTTTCAGTCCATCACCTATCCTACACCTATCCACCCCAACCTACTGTACTATCCTTACTGTACTGTGTGGCTGGTATGTACAATCCACCACTTCCCCCACTCCTCCCCCTCCCCTCCCCCCCACTCCCCCCCTTCCCCCCCCCCCCTCCCCCCTCCCCCCCTACTGCCTCCTTATTAGGCATCGTTGTACAGTTTCGTTGTACCCCGTCATATTGGACAGTGTGGAATACCAACAGTGCCCTCTCTCTCTCTCTCTCTCTCTCTCTCTCTCTCTCTCTCTCTCTCTCTCTCTCTCTCTCCTGTATATGCGTTTCACTTAGCTTTTTACTATCAGCTACACTCAGGGTACCAACAGTTCGCATTTCAATTAGTTCAGGGGCACCAATATTCCCCCAAATCACATTAGTTAATCAAGGAACCACCAACAAAAACCCACCAAAACCCAACAAACCAACCAAACCCCAACTGACATCCATTAACCCCAACCAAACCCCAACCAAACCCATTAACCCCAGCCAAACCCCAACTGACATCCATTAACCCCAACAAAACCCAACCACCAACCAAACCCCAACCAAACCCATTAACCCCAACCAGACTCCAAATGACACCCAACTCCACTACCCCCCCCTCTGCCGTGCCTCCTTCAGGATTCGTGCTGTTGGTCGTGCGTGCCGTGCCCTGAGGACTCCATCATCCACAACGACACGTGCCGCCCCTGTGAGCTGGGCTGGGCACCGACTGTCGACAAGGTGACCTGTTTTAAACTGACCCCAGAGAACACATGACCTGGGACTCCAGCGGGCCATTGTCCCTTGGTGTTCGAGAGTGGGGAGGGAGTGTGAGGTGTAATGAGAAAGTGGTGTGAAAGTAGAGAGGAGGGGTGTGTGAGAGAAGTGGGGGTGTGTGGGGGGTGTGGGGGTGTGGGTGGGGTGGGTGTGTGGGGTGAAATGGTGAGAGATGAAAGCAAGGGTGGGGGAAATACTATGAGATGGACACAGGGCCATCAAGATTCACCAAAGTCAACACTGCGTCACGTTCCTTTTAACACACGCCATAAGGTTATTAACACACCTGTATGAAGCTCACCTGGTCAACCTCCACACCTTTAAATAAAACTCTTCTGGATACATCATAACACGACTCTCCTCCACCACCACCATCACACACCATCATCACCACCACCATCACCACCTTCTCCCCCCACAGCTCACTGGGTCTGTTGTGTACACTGCTCACCACCACCATCATCCACCACCACCATCACCACCACCATCACCACCACCCATACCACCACCATCACCACCACCACCACCACCTTCTCTCCCAGCTCACTGGGTCTGTTGGCTGCTGCTCACCACCACCATCATCACCACCACCATCATCACCCACCCATCACCACCACCACCACCACCTTCTCTCCCCACAGCTCACTGGTCTGTTGCAGTGCCACTACTCTGCCACCACATCACCACCACCATCACCACCACCCCACCACCACCACCATCACCATCTCTCCCCCCCACAGCTCACTGGGTCTGTTGTGTCCACCAGCTCCCACCACCATCATCACCACCACCATCACCACCACCACCCCCTCATCCACCTTCTCTCCCCAGCTCACTGGGTCTGTTGTGTACACTGCTCACCACCACCATCACCACCACCACCACCACCACCACCACCACCACCACCATCACCACCCTTCTCTCCCCCACATCACTGGATCTGTTGGCCACTGCTCACCACCACCACCATCACCCACCACCATCACCACCACCACCACCACCACCATCACCACCACCACCATCACCACCACCACCACCACCACCCACCATCACCACCACCATCACCACCACCATCACCACCATCATCACCACCATCACTACCACCACCACCACCACCACCATCCCCACCTTCTCTCCCCCAGCTCACTGGGTCTGTGTGTGCCACTGCTCACCACCATCACCACCACCATCACCCACCACCATCACCCACCTTCTCTCCCCACAGCTCACTGATTCTGTTGTGTACCTGCTCACCACCACCACCCACCATCATCACCACCACCACCACCATCATCACCACCACCATCACACCACCACCACATCACCACCACCATCACCACCTTCTCTCCCCACAGCTCACTGGGTCTGTTGTGTGCACTGTCACCACCATCATCACCACCACCCATCACCACCATCACCACCACCACCACCACCATCACCACCTTCTCTCTCCCCACAGCTCCTGGGTCACAATTTGTGCACTGCACCACCATCACCACCATCACCACCACCATCACACCACCATCACCACCTTCTCTCTCCCCCACAGCTCACTAGGTCTGTTGTGTACACTGCTCACCACCACCATATCCCCACCACCATCACCGCCACCATCACCACCACCATCATCACCACCACCACCCACCACCTTCTCTCCCCTCCTGTCTGAAATGTGTGCCTGTCACCACCACCACCATCACCACCACCATCACCACCATCATCCACCCACCACCACCACCACCTTCTCCCCTCACAGCTCACTGAATGCCACTGCTCACCACCACCGCCTCATCACCACCACCACCATCACCTCACCCTCACCACCACCACCACCACCATCACCACCACCACCATCACCAATCATCACCTCACCGTCACCGCACCCTATCTCCTCACGGCTCGCTGGTTGTTACGCAACTCACCCACCACCACCACCATCACCACCACCACCACCACCACCATCACCACCACCACCATCACCACCACCATCCCCACCACCATCACCACCTTCCCTCCTCACAGCTCACAGGCCACCATTGTTGCACTGCTCCCACCACCATCACCACCACCACCATCACCACCACCATCACCACCCACCCACCATCACCACCATCATACCCACCACCACCTCTCCCTCCACGCTCTGCGCATTGCACTGCTCACCGCCACCACCATCACCACCACCACCATCCCCACCATCCCACCCACCACCATCACCACCTTCTCTCCCCACAGCTCACTGCTGATGTGTTGACCGCGCCATCACCACCACCACCACCACCATCACCCACCACCACCATCCACCACCACCATCACCTGCCACACCACCCACCACCACCACCACCACCATCAATCCACCGCATCATACCATCTCTACTCACAAGTGTCATTTGTTGCACTGCTCACCACCACCACCATCACCTCCACCATCATCCCACCACCACCACCTTCCTCTCCTCACAGCTCACTATCCATTTGTGTACACTGCTCACCACCACCACCACCATCACCACCACCATCACCTTCTCTCCCTCACCAACTGTGCACTGCTCACCACCATCACCACCATCATCACCACCACCACCTTCTCTCTCCCACAGCTCACTGATGTATTGTGTGCCTGCTCACCATCACCACCACCATCATCACCACCACCACATCACCACCACCATCATCACCACCACCACCACCTTCTCTCCCCAGCTCACTGATCTGTTTGGCCTGCTGCTCACCACCACCACCACCATCACCACCACCATCATCCCCACCACCACCGCCTCTCCTCACCAGCTCACTGAGTCGCATTGTTGCGCCTCCGCCACCACCATCACCACCACCATCATCACCACCACCACCATCACCCTGCCATCACCACCACCATCACCACCATCATCCCTGCACCACCACCACCACCATCATCACCACCACTCACCACCTTCTCTCCTCCCACAGCTCACTGTTGTGCTCACCACCACCACCACCATCTCTCACCCACCACCATCACCTGCATCACTTCTCTCCTCCCATGCACTGCTCACCACCATCACCACCATCACCACCACCTTCTCTCCCACACTCCATGAATTGTTGTCCATGCCTCACCACCATCACCACCACCTTCTCTCCTCACAGCTCACTCATTCTCTCACCACCACCACCATCACCACCACCATCACCACCACCACCTCCCCTTCTCTCTCACGGCTCACTTCTTTTGTTGTGCACTGCTCACCACCACCACCACCACCATCACCACCACCACCATCACCACCATCACCACCACCACCATCACCACCACCTTCTCTCCCCACACTCTGGTCTGTTGTGTGCATGTCACCACCACCACCACCACCACCATCACCACCACCACCATCACCACCATCACCACCACCATCCACCCACCTCTCTCCTCCCAGCTCACTGGAGTGCCAGTGCACACTGCTCACCACCACCACCACCACCACCACCATCACCACCACCATCACCACCACCTCCACACCACCATCACCACCACCACCACCATCACCACCTTCTCTCTCACAGCTCACTTTCTTGTGTGCTCACCACCATCACCACCACCTGCCATCACCACCACCACCCACCACCACCATCACCACCACCACCATCACCACCACCATCACCACCACCATCACCACCACCACCATCACCCACCACCTTCTCCTCACGGCTCGCAGATGCACTGCTCACCACCACCACCACCACCACCATCACCACCATCACCACCATCACCACCTTCTCTCCCTCACGCACAGAATGCATTTGTTGCTGCTCACCACCATCACCACCCATCACCCACCACCATCACCACCACCATCACCACCATCACCACCTTCTCTCCTCCTGCTCACTGGAATGTATTGTGTGCACTGCTCACCCACCACCCACCACCATCACCCACCACCACCACCACCATCACCATCACCATCACCACCTTCTCTCCTCCACAGCTCACTGAATGCTTGTGCACACTGCTCACCACCACCACCACCACCACCACCACCACCACCATCACCACCATCCTTCTCTCACGGCTCAGTGTGCCACCACCACCATCCCGCCACCATCACCACCTCACCTGCCATCCCCAACCATCACCCTCACTCCACCACCACCACCACCACCACCACCACCACCTTCTCTCCTCACAGCTCACTGTCTGTTGTGTGCCTGCTCACCACCACCACCACCACCACCATCACCACCACCACCATCACCACCTTCTCTCCTCACAGCTACTGTTTTGTTGCACTGCTCACCACCACCACCACCATCACATCACCACCACCACCACCACCACCATCACCACCTTCTCTCCCCTCACAGCTCACTGTTGTGTGCACTGCTCACCACCATCACCCACCACCATCACCACCATCACCACCTTCTCTCTCTGGATACTTGTTGTTGCACTGCTCACCACCACCACCACCACCTCCCCCACCACCGCCACCACCACCACCATCACCGCAATATCTCCTCTCTGACTCACTGTTGTTGGTATTGCACTGCTCACCACCACCACCACCACCACCACCATCACCACCACCACCACCACCACCATCACCACCTTCTCTCCCCCACAGCTCACTGAAACCGTGGCCACTGCTCACCACCACCACCACCACCACCACCACCACCACCACCACCACCACCACCATCACCACCACCATCACCACCACCATCACCACCTTCTCTCCCCACAGCTCACTGGTGCTGTGTGCTGCTCACCACCACCACCATCACCCACCACCACCACCACCCACACCACCACCCACCACCACCACCATCACCACCTTCTCCCCCACAGCTCACTGGTCTTATTTGCCTTATGCCGCCATCGCCACCACCACCATCATCACCACCTCCACCATCACCACCACCACCACCTGCCATCACCACCACCACCCACCACCACCACCACCGCCATCCGCCACCACACCACCACCACCACCACCACCATCACCACCACCACCACCACCAACCTCACCACTCACCACCACACCACACCACCACCACCACCACCACCACCACCATCACCACCATCACCACCACCACCACCACCACCATCACCACCACCATCATCCACCACCACCACCACCTTCTCTCCCCAGCTCACTGGGTCTGTTGTACACTGCTCACCACCACCACCACCACCACCATCACCACCACACCATCACCAACCTTCCTCCCCACCCCACAGCTCACTGGCCCTGCCACACCGCCCACCACCACCAACCACCACCAACCATCACCACCAACCACCACCACCACCACCACCACATCACCACCACATCATCACCACCATCACCACCACCACTCACCACCACCACCACCACCACCTCTCTCCCCCACAGCTCACTGGGTCCACAGTACACCGCCTCACCACCATCACCACCACACCATCATCACCACCCATCATCACCACACCATCACCACCACCATCACCACCACCATCACCACCACCATCACCACCTCTCTCCCCCCACAGCTCACTGGGTCTGTTGTGCACACTGCCTCACCACCATCACCACCTCCACCACCACCACCACCATCACCACCATCACCACCACCATCACCACCACCATCACCACCTCCTCTCCCCACAGCTCACTGGGTCTGTTGTGTACACTGCTCACCACCATCATCACCACCATCATCACCACCATCACCACCACCATCACCACCACCATCACCACCACCATCACCACCTTCTCTCCCCACAGCTCACTGGGTCTGTTGTACACTGCTCACCACCACCACCATCATCACCACCACCATCACCACCACCATCACCACCTCTTCCCCCACAGCTCACTGGGTCTGTTGTACACTGCTCACCACCATCACCACCATCACCACCACACCACACCACCACCACACCACCACCATCACCACCACCACCATCATCACCTCTCTCTCTCCCCCACACAGCCTACACTGGGTCCACGTACACTCACCACCACCATCACCACCACCACCACCATCACCACCACCACCATCACCACCCTCTCTCCCCACAGCTCACTGGGTCTGTTGTACACTGCTCACCACCACCACCACCACCACCACCATCACCACCATCACCTCACCACCATCACCACCACCATCACCACCACCACCCCATCATCACCATCACCACCACCACCACCATCACCACCACCACCACCACCACCTCCTCACAGCTCCACTGGGTCTGTTGTGTACACTGCTCACCACCATCACCTTCATCCGGTTCAACACCACGCCGGTGATCATGGCGAGCGGCCGAGAGCTATGTTACGTCCTCCTGTCGGGGATCGCTCTCTGTTACCTCATGACCTTCGTGATCCTGGCGCCGCCCTCCACCCCCTCCTGCGCCCTCCTCAGGTTGGGTCTTGGCCTCGGTCTCTGCATCTGCTACTCCGCCATCTTCACCAAGACCAACAGGATCTCCCGGATCTTCAACAGAGGCATGAAGTCCATCAAGAGGCCCCACACTCCCCCAGGTCCCAGATTGTTATTTGTAGCGGGATCTCTTGTGTGTCCATTGAAAAAAAAAAAAAAAAAAAAAAAGAGAGAGAGAGAGAGAGAGAGACTGACTTTTAGTAAATATTAAACCCTTACTACCTATCCCCTTGAGGACGACTGGTGTAACTCTTTCCTCCCTATGATACTAACAGTCTCTAGTACACACACACACACACACACACACACACACACACCCATATCACCAACCACTACTACCAATAACAAACCCATAATTACCATTTCCTAATAACTACAAACCACACTATAACAACCACCACCACCACCACCACCACCACCACCACAGCCACCACCACCAACAACAACTATCCTGCAACCTACACTATCACCAACAACAATCAAGGACAAAAAATACGACCACCACCACAACTACCAGCAACCAACAAACTCCTTATCACCACTAGCAACAACAATCACCACTACAACAACAATCACCACTACCACTACAACAATACCCACCTATATCACATTCAAATAGACATCACCACTTACACCATACTACCACTAACAACACAATCACAGTAGTTATGACTGAACTCTATTTTCTTTCCCTTCTCCCAACCTCTTTCGCCCCCCTCTTCTCTCCCCCTCCCTCTTCTCCTCCTCTTCACCCCTCCTCCTCCTCCTTCCCATCATCTCACTTCAACTTTCCTGGCTACAATCTCTCTTCAAATCTCACAAGTGGTGGCGGCTTCTGCTGCTATGTGGACTGAGATTGTTTTCAGTATAATCTCTAACTTTCTCCCTCACTTTGACTCCTCCCAACCCCAACCCTCCTCCCTCCCCTCCTCCACTTTCACAAACTCCTTCGTCCAATGTTGGGTTGTGTCTATCGGTCTCCTAACGCCCTTTGGTGACCCGTCTATTGACGTTCACTGCCACTATAGTACACGTAACGTCACCCTCAGCCGGACTCAATGTTGAGCCACAGTACAGTGCTGGTTGTGGCTCCTATCACAACCCTTTATATTTTACTTGTCCTTCCTCATCCTTAGTTTATGTGATACTACTACTAATACTCATTTACTATTACTACTACTACTACTACTACTACTACTACTACTACTACTACTACTACTACTACTCATAACATAAACTCATATCCTGGGACCCCTCACCTCGGCCATAAGACACCCCCCCTTAGCCTCAGAACCCCTGCTCTCACCTTAGCCTCAGAACCCACCTCACCTCAACCCTCAGAACCCACCCCCACCTTAGCCTCAGAACCCACCCTGCTCCCTCACCTTAGCCCCCAGAACCCACCCTGCTCCTCACCTTAGCCTCAGGAACCCACCCTGCTCCCCTCACCTTAGCTTCAGAACCCCTCCTCACCTCGGCCTCACCCCCCACCTTGCTCAGAACCCTCCCTCACCTCCTCAGCCTCACCCCCCACCTTAGCCTCAGAACCCCATGATCGTCATTTTTCAGGAAAATTAGCCACATTTTCCCTCCCGCCTGGTTGATTTCTGATGACAAAATGTGGCCGTTTTGACTGTGGCGTCCCTCTCTGTTTGTTTGTTTGTTTGACGTATGCATGTGTGTTTTTGTGTTTGTTTGGTGTAAGTTTGTATGCTGTGTGTTTGTGATTGTTGTGTTTTTCTCTGTTTGTTGGCCGTGTTTGTGTGTTTGTTGGCCGTGTTGGTATATGTGTGTTTTAGCGTGTGTTTTTATGTAAATTTAACAGTTTTGTTGTTATCTTGTTGTTGTAGTTGTTGGCGTAAGTGATGACGTGGTTATAGTGGCTTTGTATTGTATGTAACCTAGGGCGTGGCTAGTGGTGGGCGTGGCTAGCTGTGGGTGTGTGGGCGTGGCTAGTGGTGTGTGTGTGTGGGGGGCGGAGAGCTGTGGGCGGGTGGCTAGTAGTGGTGAGGTGGCGAGTAATGTGCGTGTGAACTTGGTTTAATAATAGGCGTGACTAGTAGTGGGCGTGTGGGCGTACACATAGACTAACCCTACCACTTCCTCCCTCCATCACAGGACTCGTGGGCGTGCAGCTGGTGGGCGTGGTGGCGTGGTTGGTGGTAGAGCTGCCCACCACCAAGGAGGTGTACCCATACCGTCTGGTGGCAGTGTTGACATGTGGTATCTCCAATATCTCTCTCATCCTCTCCCTCGGCTACAACATGGTGCTCATCCTCCTGTGCACCGTGTACGCCTTCAAGACCAGGAAGATCCCAGAGAACTTTAACGAGGCCAAGTACATCGGCTTCACCATGTACAGCACCTGCATCGTCTGGCTCGCGTTCATCCCAATCTACTTCGGCACCAACAATGACTACAAGGTGAGTTGGAAAGAGCTTCTTCACTATAGGTAGGACGGCTTCACCAAGTAGAGAAGCTTCATTAGGCAAGGCGCTCAAGGTTAGAAGAGCTTCACCAAGTAGGGAAAGCCTCACCAGGTTTACGGGGGTTTCACTAGGGAAGGGAGGGGGGTTCACGACCAATCAGGAGATAAGTCTGATTTCACGTTTAGTAACCATTGCTGAGGACACCTGAGTGAACGGAACTCAAGGTGTATGTTCATTAGAATACCTCTGATCTCTCTCTCTCTCTCTCTCTCTCTCTCTCTCTCTCTGTTTAGCTACACGGCACACTGTGAACGTTGCCATCACACACACACACACACACACACACACACACACACACTACAAAGGGCAAACAATGGAGGGAATTTTAAGAGGTCAAGCAGTTGTGTTTGTGTTTACTTGTGTGTGTGTAAACAATGGCAGGTAGTGAAGACGTGGATGACGACCCTTCTGATGATGTAGACAAACACTATCTCTCTCTCTCTCTCTATACACACATACTGCCACTGAAATTCACTCTACTCTCTCTCTACATCAAAGACTACGGAGAATTATTACTATTATGACGCTTCAATAGTAGACAGACTCTGATATTTGACCACCAACCAAACCTCTCACCTCACCTCACCTCCCTCACCTCACCTCCCCTCACCACCTCCCTCCCTCGCCTCACCTCCCTCCCTCACCTCCCTCCCCTCACCTCCCCTCCTTCACCTCACCTACCTCCCCGCTTCACCTCACCTCACCTCTTGGAAATCCAGGTCCAGAGCTTACTTAGACCATTTTTTTGTACACATTTGCATCTTTTAAGGAAACTTTACATTCTTGAACTACTGTGCCTCAGGTCTACCTGCCCAGGTGAGTCATTAATGAACCATGACGGCTGAAATTAGTACTTAGAGAGAGAGAGAGAGAGAGAGAGAGAGAGAGAGAGAGAGAGAGATAAGGATAGTGAAGGAAAGTTAGAACAAATTAAAGAGTGGGAAATAAAAGAGGTTGAAAAGAAGTAAAAATAACAAGAAACGGAGATAAATATGTACAAGGAGAAAGGAAGGAAGAAACAAAGGAATTGATTAAAAATTGAAGCGTTGTGCCAGTCTCCAGTGTGTGTGTGTGTGTGTGTGTGTGTGTGTGTGTGTGTGTGTGTAGGCCAATGCTGCCTCTCAGTTCCTGTTTATTCATTGTCAACATTCCGTGAAAGATGGCGGCATTTAATATTTTGTAGTGAGTAAACAACTGAAATATGTGGCAGGGGGAGGATAGGTGGTAGGGGAAATGGTGTGGAGGGGGAGGGTAGGTGGTAGGGGAGATGGTGTGGTGGGGGAGGGTAGGTGGTAGGGGAGATGGTGTGGTGGGGGAGGGTAGGTGGTAGGGGATATGGTGTGGAGGTGGAGGGTAGGTGGTAGGGGAGATGGCTTCACAAGCGGGCGTTCATGTCTAACTAATCTATTAACATTCTTTTCATCAGTTTTCGAATCGGTGGACGAGGCGGCACAATTATGGTGTGGTATATCTCGACTTTAACAAAGCCTTCGACAGAGTCCCCCACGAAAGACTAATAAGAAAAGTAGAAGCACATGGCATCAAAGGTAATATTCTAAAATGGATTAGGGCGTGGTTACAGGACAGGAAACAGCGAGAGAGCATTAACGGCACTAAATCCCATTGGAGCAACTTCACTATGCAGTTCCCCAAGGCTCAGTACTTGGACCATTATTATTTATTATATACATAAACGACATAGACATCGGCATAGACAGCAACATAAGTAAATTTGCTGATGACACTAAAATAGGACGTGTAATTAAATCTGATGAGGACTCCGCAAAACTACAGGAAGATCTAAACAAATTTTTCGAATGGTCTGAAAAATGGCAGATGAAATTCAATGTGGACAAATGTAAAGTACTCAGTATAGCAGATGTAAACAGGGCAACCGGATACCAAATGAACAACGATGCCATTGTGAAATCCGACTGCGAGAGAGATTTAGGAGTAATGATAAGTAGGAATCTTAATCCAAGTAAACAATGTGTTTTTGCTCGTAACAAGGCTAATAAAGTACCTGGGTTCATACAAAGGAGTGTTAGTTATATGACTAGCGAGGTCATCTTAAGATTATATCTTGCGCTTGTGAGACCTCACCTGGGTTACGCAGTTCAGTTCTGGTCACCGTAGTACAGAATGGATGTAGAATCCTTGGAAAGAATTCAGAGGAGAATGACAAGACTAATCCCGGGCATTAGGAACCTTAAGTACAGGACAGGTTAAAGCATCTTAATTTGCACTCCCTCGAGAGACGTAGAGCGAGGGGCGACATGATAGAGGTGTATAAATGGAAGTCAGGGCTAAACAAAGGGGACATTACAAAGGTACTCAAACTATCCAACTAGGAGCGAACTCGTAACAATGGTTTTAAATTAGACAAACTTAGATTTAGGCGCGAAATTGGTAAACACTGGTTTGGAAATAGAGTAGTGGATGAATGGAACAAATTACCAAATATCATTATTAACTCGAATACTCTGGATAGCTTCAAATATAGGTTGGATGGATATATGAGCAATAGGGGTTGGGTGTAAACGGAACTGCTCAGTATGGACCAATAGGCCCGCTGCACTTTCCTCCATTCTTATGTTCTTATGTAGGGGAGATGGTATGGAGGGGGAGGGTGGGTGGTAGGGATGGTGTGGAGGGGGAGGGTGGGTGGTGGGGGAGATGGTGTGGAGGGGGAGGGTAGGTGGTGGGGAGATGGTATGGAGGGGAGGGTGGGTGGTGGGGGATGGGTGTGGAGGGGGGGAGGGTGAGGTGGGGGAGATGGTGTGGAGGGTGGGTGGTGGGGGATGGTGTGGGGGGTGGGTGGTGGGGGATGGTGTGGAGGGGGAGGGTGGGTGGTGGGGGAGATGGTGTGGAGGGGGAGGGAGTGGGTGGTGGGAGATGGTGGGGGGAGGGTAGGTGGTAGGGAGATGGTGTGGAGGGAGGGGTGGGTGGTGGGGAGATGGTGTGGAGGGGGAGGGTAGGTGGTAGGGAGATGGTGTGGGGAGGGTGGGTGGTGGGGAGATGGTGTGGAGGGGGAGGGTGGGTGGTGGGGGATGGTGTGGAGGGTGGGTGGTGGGGGATGGTGGAGGGGAGGGGTGGGTGGTGGGGGATGGTGTGGAGGGGTGGGTGGTGGGGATGGTGTAGAGGGGAGGGTAGGGTGGTAGGGGAGATGGTGTGGGGGAGGGTAGGTGGTAGGGAGATGGTTGGAGGGAGAGGGTAGGTAGTAGGGAGATGGTGTGGAGGTGGAGGGTAGGTGGTAGGGAGATGGTGTGGAGGGGAGGGTAGGTGGTAGGGGAGATGGTGTGGAGGGGGGAGGGAGGTGGTAGGAGTGGTAATGCGGATGAAGAGAGAGAGGGAGGGGGCAGTGTGGGGAGGTAGGGTGAGGGGGGAGGGCAGAAGGGGTGCAAGAGGAGTAAAATAGAAGGGTGGGGGAAGGGAAGGAGAGAAAGAGGGTGAGCATAAGGGAGAAGAATTTTGTCCACTTAGATAGATAGAAAGAAAAGAAATCGATACATATATTATATGATGTGAAGGGACATAATATAGACAACAAATTGGTTATTGATATTCGAGAGAGAGAGAGAGAGAGAGAGAGAGAGAGAGAGAGAGAGAGAGGGGGCGGTGGGGGGTGGGGTGGCAGGTAATATTACTTCACTGAGAAAGAATAAATAATAATCAATAGCGGTTAATAGAACAGGTGGCAGACAGTGCTACACCTTCCTGGCCCAGATATGTAAATTATGATACTTTGTCTGGCTATAGAGTGAGCAGGATATAACACCGGGGGGGAGGAGGGCAGGATATATACACAGGTGGGGGAGGAGGGGATATACAGGTGGGGGAGGAGGGCAGGATATATACCACAGGGGGAGAGGGCAGGATATATACACCAGGTGGGGGGAGAAAACCCAGTGGAGGAGGCAGGAAATAACAGGTGGGGGAGAGGGCAGGATATACCCAGGTGGGGAGGAGGCAGGATATACACAGGTGGAGGAGGCAGGAGCACACCAGGTGGGGGAGGAGGGCAGGATATACACGGTGGGGAGGAGGCAGGATATACACAGGTAGGGGAGGAGGAGGATATATACACCAGGTGGGGAGGAGGGCAGGATATATACACCAGGTGGGGGGAGGAGGGCAGGATATACACACCAGGTGGGGGAGGAGGGCAGGATATATCACCAGGTGGGGAGGAGGGCAGGAATAACACAGATATATACACCAGGTAGGGGAGGAGGGCAGGATATATACACCAGGTGGGGGAGGATATATACACCAGGTGGGGGGGGAGGGCAGGATATATACACCAGGTAGGGGAGGAGGGCAGGATATATACACCAGGTGGGGAGGGAGGCAGGATATATACACCAGGTGGGGAGGAGGGCAGGATATATACACCAGGTGGGGGTGGAGGCAGGATATATACCAGGTGGGGAGGAGGCAGGATAATACGGTGGGAAGGAATATACACAGGTGGGGGAGGCAGAATATACACGTAGGGGAGGAGGGCAGGATATATACACCAGGGAGGAGGGCAACAACAACCAGGTGGGGGAGGAGGCAGGAAAACCGGTGGGGAGGAGGGAGGAGAAACACCAGGTGGGGAGGAGGCAGGATATATATACCAGGTGGGGGAGGAGGGCAGGATATAACACCAGGTGGGGGAGGAGGGGAGGATATATACCAGGTGGGGAGGAGGCAGACAACGATATATAACAGGAGGATATATACTCAGGTGGGGGAGGAGGGCAGGATATATACACCAGGTGGGGGAGGAGGGCAGGATATATACACCAGGTAGGGGAGGAGGGCAGGATATATACACCAGGTGGGGAGGAGCAGGATATGCACCAGGTGGGGGAGGAGGGCAGGATATATCCAGGTAGGGGAGGAGGGCAGGATATATACACCAGGTGGGGGAGGAGGGCAGGATATACACAGGTGGGGGAGGCAGGAATATACCGGGGGGAGGCAGGAATACAGGAGGATATATACACCAGGTGGGGGAGGAGGGCAGGATATATACACCAGGTAGGGAGGAGGGCAGGATATATACACCAGGTGGGGGAGGAGGGCAGGATATATACACCAGGTGGGGGGGAGCAGGATATATCACCGGGGGAGGAGGGCAGGATATGCAGGTGGGGAGGGAGGGCAGGATATATACACCAGGTGGGGGAGGAGGGCAGGAATATATACACCCAGGTAGGGGAGGAGGGCAGGATATACACCAGGTGGGGAGAGGGCAGGATATATACACCAGGTGGGGGGGAGGGGCAGGATATATACACCAGGTGGGGGGAGGAGGGCAGGATATATCACCCAGTGGGGGAGGAGGCAGGATATATACACTGGTGGGGGAGGAGGGCAGGATATATACAGGTAGGGGAGGAGGGCAGGATATATACACAGGTGGGGGAGGAGGGCAGGATATATACACCAGGTAGGGAGGAGGCAGGATATATACACCAGGTGGGGGAGGAGGCAGGATATATACACCAGGTGGGGGAGGAGAGGCAGGATATATACACCAGGTAGGGGAGGAGGGCAGGATATATATACACCCAGGTGGGGGAGGAGGGCAGGATATATACACCAGGTGGGGAGGAGGGCAGGATATATACACCGGGTGGGGAGAGGGCAGGATATATACACCAGGTGGGGAGGAGGGCAGGATATATGCACAGGTGGGGGAGGGGAGGGCAGGATATATACACCAGGTGGGGGGAGGAGGGCAGGATATATACACCAGGTGGGGGAGGAGGGCAGGATATATACACCAGGTGGGGGAGGAGGGCAGGATATATACACCAGGTAGGGGAGGAGGGCAGGATATACACCAGGTGGGGAGGGAGGGCAGGATATATACACCAGGTGGGGGAGGAGGGCAGGATATATGCACCAGGTGGGGAGGGAGGGCAGGATATATACACCAGGTGGGGAGGGGCGGTATACACCAGGTGGGGGGGGAGGGCAGGATATATACACCAGGTAGGGAGGAGGGCAGGATATCACCAGGTGGGGAGGAGGGCAGGATATACACCAGGTGGGGAGGGAGGGCAGGAATATATACACCAGGTGGGAGGAGGGCAGGATATATACACCAGGTGGGGGAGGAGGGCAGGATATATGCACCAGGTGGGGGAGGAGGGCAGGATATACCAGGTGGGGGAGGAGGGCAGGATATATACACCAGGTAGGGGAGGAGGGCAGGATATATACACCAGGTAGGGGAGGAGGGCAGGATATACCCAGGTGGGGAGGAGGGCAGGATATATACCAGGTGGGGGAGGAGGCAGGATATATACACCAGGTGGGGGAGGAGGACAGGATATATACACCAGGTGGGGGGGGAGAGGGCAGGATATATACACCAGGTGGGGGGAGGAGGGCAGGATATACACCAGGTGGGGAGGAGGGCAGGATATATACACCAGGTGGGGGGAGGAGGCAGGATATATACACCAGGTGGGGAGGAGGGCAGAATACAGGTGGGGAGGGCAGGATATATACACCGGGTGGGGGGGAGGCAGGATATATACACCAGGTGGGGGAGGAGGCAGGATATATACACCAGGTAGGGGAGGAGGGCAGGATATATACCAGGTAGGGAGGAGGGCAGGATATATACACCAGGTGGGGGAGGAGGGCAGGATATATACACCAGGTGGGGGGAGGAGGGCAGGATATATACACCAGGTTGGGGAGGAGGGCAGGATATATGCACCAGGTGGGGGAGGAGGGCAGGATATATACACCAGGTGGGGGAGGAGGGTAGGATATATACACCAGGTGGGGGAGGAGGGCAGGATATATACACCAGGTGGGGGAGAAGGGCAGGATATATACACCTGGTGGGGGAGAGGGCAGGATATATACACCAGGTGGGGGAGGAGGCAGGATATATACACCAGGTGGGGGAGGAGGGCAGGATATATACACACCTGAGGGGAGGAGGGCAGGATATACACCAGGTGGGGGAAGGGCAGGATATACACCGGTAGGGGAGGAGGGCAGGATATATACACCAGGTGGGGAGGAGGGCAGGAATATACACCAGGTGGGGGAGGAGGGCAGGATATGACCACCAGAACTGTTGTCTACGGTCTGAGGAACAATAGTTAGTTAAAGTCCCACAATATTGACGTTAATGTAGACTAAGTTGAAGCTTTAGTGCTCGAGTGAGGAGTTGATGGTTGAAGCTTTAGTGCTCAGTGGGGGTGATGTGAAGCTGTAGTGCTCAGTGAGGGATTGATGCTTGGAAGCTTTAGTGCTCGAGTGAGGGAGTTGATGGTTGAAGCTTTAGTGCTCGAGTGAGGGAGTTGATGGTTGAAGCTTTAGTGCTCGAGTGGGGAGTTGATGGTTGAAGCTTTAGTGCTCAGAGTGAGGGAGTTGATGGTTGGCTTTAGTGCTGAGTGAGGGAGTTGATGGTTGAAGCTTTAGTGCTCAGTGAGGTTGATGGTTGAAGCTTTAGTGCTCGAGTGAGGTTGATGGTTGAAGCTTTAGTGCTCGAGTGAGTGATGTCTAGTGAGGAGTTGTGGCTTTAGTGCGGTGGGGAGTTGATGGTTGAAGCTTTAGTGCTGGAGTGAGGGAGTTGATGGTTGAGCTTTAGTGCTCGAGTGGGGAGTTGGTGGTTGGCTTTAGTGCTCAGTGGGGAGTTGATGGTTGAAGCTTTAGTGCTCAGTGAGGTTGATGGTTAAGCTTTAGTGCTCGAGTGAGGGTTGATGGTTGGAGCTTTAGTGCTCGAGTGGGGAGTTGATGGTTGAAGCTTTAGTGCTCGAGTGGGGGAGTTGATGGTTGAAGCTTTAGTGCTCAGTGAGGGAGTTGATGGTTGAAGCTTTAGTGCTCAGTGTGAGGGAGTTGATGGTTGAAGCTTTAGTGCTAGAGTGAGGGAGTTGATGGTTGAAGCTTTAGTGCTGGGTGGGGAGTTGATGGTTGAAGCTTTAGTGCTGGAGTGGGGGAGTTGATGGTTGGCTTTAGTGCTCGGTGAGGTTGATGGTTGAAGCTTTAGTGCTCGAGTGAGGGAGTTGATGGTTGAAGCTTTAGTGCTCAGTGAGGGGTTGGTGGTTGAAGCTTTAGTGCTCAGTGAGGAGTTGATGGTTGAAGCTTTAGTGCTCGAGTGAGGGAGTTGATGGTTGAAGCTTTAGTGCTCGAGTGAGGGAGTTGATGGTTGAAGCTCTAGTGCTGGAGTGAGGGGTTGATGGTTGAAGCTTTAGTGCTGGGTGAGGGAGTTGATGGTTAAGCTTTAGTGCTGGGTAGGGGTTGATGGTTGAAGCTTTAGTGCTCGGTGAGGTGATGGTTGAAGCTTAGTGCTGGGTGGGAGTTGATGGTTGAGCTTTAGTGTGGAGTGAGGGGTTGATGGTTGAAGCTTTAATGCTCGAGTGAGGTTGATGGTTAAGCTTTAGTGCTCGAGTGAGGGAGTTGATGGTTGAAGCTTTAGTGCTGGATTGAGGGAGTTGATGGTTGAAGCTTTAATGCTGGAGTGAGGGAGTTGATGGTTGAAGCTTTAATGCTCGAGTGAAGTTGATGGTTGAAGCTTTAATGCTCGGTGAGGTTGATGGTTGAAGCTTTAAGTGCTGGAGTGAGGGAGTTGATGGTTGAAGCTTTAATGCTGGAGTGAGGGAGTTGATGGTTGAAGCTTTAATGCTCAGTGAGGGAGTTGATGGTTGAGCTTTAGTGCTGGGTGAGGGAGTTGATGGTTGAAGCTTTAATGCTCAGTGAGGGAGTTGATGGTTGAAGCTTTAGTGCTGGGTAGGGAGTTGATGGTTGAAGCTTTAATGCTGGGTGAGGGGTTGATGGTTGAAGCTTAATGCTGGAGTGGGAGTTGATGGTTGAAGCTTTAGTGCTGGAGTGAGGGAGTTGATGGTTGAAGCTTTAGTGCTGGAGTGAGGGAGTTGATGGTTCTCTTAATGAAGAAGAGAATATATAGGGGAGATACATCGATGAGTAACTCCACCATACTGATGACACATTATGTATCCCGGACAGATCCAGCTGGCCAGCATGTGTATGTGTGTCAGCATCAGCGCCTGGGTGTCGCTCGGCTGCCTCTTCACGCCCAAGGTGTACATCGTCATCTTCCAGCCCTACAAGAACGTGAGGCAGGGCTCTGGACCCGTCAAGGTGAGGATCCTCTCATGTTTCCCGAGTAATGTTAGAAGCAAGATATCAATCCAAAATCAGTCTCAGAGGATGACCTACTTCAAGGGTCATCTTCAAGAAGGAATGTTATTATTTATCCTAACGCTTAAACTTTGAATTCCACTTCCTCGCCTGTTTCTAAGTCACTCACCGACTAAGTTGGTGTTTACAAGCTAGTGCCAGGATGAACATATACTTCCAGGAGCTGACAAACTTTCACCTCAGTTTCACTTTTGCCTAAGACAATTACCATGACTAGATTCCCGTGTTCTTGAGCTCATATGTCCTGACCACCTCAACCTCCTCTTAATACAGTACTTTCAGAACAGTTGTAGAAGTTAGCGTTGTGTTTCTTCAGGCAGACAAACTTTCCCCACTACATCGTTATATATCCAGGTCACAGTAATCTCTGTCTAGGAATTCTGATTTCTCGACCACACAAACTTTGACGTTCACTTCCGCCTCATTTTTCAGGATCATCTTAAAGGCTGTTTTCTGTTGTCCTCACTCTGGTTAACTCTTGTTTGACTTTTTTGTTTCACAAATTTAAAAACTCCTGCTGCCTCGGGATTATAATCACCCGTGTTTCTAGGATTCTGCAATCTCGGCGAGCTGGCTCTTGTTATTACTCACTCCTACAAACTTTGACATTCCAACTTCATTTTATGTTTCAGGACAATTTCAGAAACTGTATTTGTTTCCACGAGTTCACAAACTTTGGCCTCAACTCCCACCTCTGCTGCCATGACAATGTTAGAGATTTCTGTTCCCTCAAGCTCGCAAACTTGTCTCTCAACTTCCGCCTCTGTTTCCATGACAATATCAGGCTCTCTGTTTCTCTTCCCTCAAGCCATGACAACTTCTCTTTCAATTTCCTCTTTCTCTCTCTCTCTCTATTCCTTGCCTATTCGTGGCTGTCACTATTTCCTCCAGCTCACAAACCTTCTATCTCAACTTTCTCAACTCTTACTTTAGCTCTTACATTCATACTCTCTTCTCTCACTCTATTACTCTACTCTCTTACACTCTTTAACTCTATTTTTACTCTTTACTCTTAACTCTTCTCTTTTTACTCTTTACTCTTAACTCTTCTCTTTTTACTCTTTACTCTTAACTCTTCTCTTTTTACTCTTTACTCTTAACTCTTCTCTTTTTACTCTTTACTCTTAACTCTTCTCTTTTTACTCTTTACTCTTAACTCTTCTCTTTTCTCTTTACTCTTAACTCTTCTCTTTTTACTCTTTACTCTTAACTCTTCTCTTTTTACTCTTTCCCTTAACTCTTCTCTTTTTACTCTTTACTCTTAACTCTTCTCTTTTCACTCTTTACTCTTAACTCTTCTCTTTTTACTCTTTACTCTTAACTATTAACATTCATCATATTTTTAAATGTGTAATGTTCAGAAAGTATATGATTAATTTATATATACAAAGATGATACATGCTGCAGTTACTCACTACCTGTTGCAGTCACTCACTATTTGTTGCAGTCACTCACTACCTGTTGCACCTCACTCACTATTTGTTGCAGTCACTCACTACCTGTTGCACCTCACTCACTATTTGTTGCAGTCACTCACTACCTGTTGCACCTTACTCACTATTTGTTGCAGTCACTCATTACCTGTTACAGTCACTCACTACCTGTTGCAGTCACTCACTACCTGTTACAGTCACTTACTACCTGTTGCATCCTCACTGTTGCATCTCACTACCTGTTGTATGGTCACTCACCTGTTGCAGTCACTCACTTCCTGTTGCAGTCACTCACTACCTGTTGCAGTCACTCCTACCTGTTGCAGTCAATCACTACCTGTTGCAGTCACTCACTACCTGTTGCAGTCACTCACTACCTGTTGCAGTCTCACTACCTGTTCAGTCTCACTACCTTGCATCCCTCACTACCTGTTGTATGGTCATTCACCTGTTGCAGTCACTCACTTCCTGTTGCAGTCACTCACAACCTGTTGCAGTCACTACTATCTGTTGCAGTCACTCTCACCTGTTGCAGTCACTCACCTGTTGCAGTCACTCACACCTGTTACAATCACTCACTACCTGCTGCAGTCACTCTCTCTGTTGCAGTCACTCCACCTGTTGCAGTCACTCACAACCTGTTGCAGTCACTCACTATTTGTGCAGTCACTCGCTACCTGTTGCAGTCACTCACCCTCTTGCAGTCACTCCAACCTGTTGCAGTCACTCACTATTTGTTGCAGTCACTCACTTCCTGTTGCAGTCACTCATTACCTGTTGCATCCACTCATTACCTTTGGCAGTCACTACAACCTGGTAGTCACCACTACCAGTTGCAGTCACTCACTACCTGTTACAGTCACTCACTACCTGTTGCAGTCACCTGTTGCAGTCACTCACTACCTGTTGCAGTCACTACACCTGTTGCATCCCTCATTACCTTTGGCAGTCACTACTACTGTGCACTCACTACCTGTTGCATCCACTCATTACCTTTGGCAGTCACTCACTACCTGTGGCAGTCACTCACTACCTGTTGCATTCTCATTACCATTGGCAGTCACTCACTACCTGTTGTATGGTCACTCACTACCTGTTGCAGTCACTCATTACCTGTTGCCACTCATTACCTTTGGCATCACTCACAACCTGTGGCAGTCACTCACTACCAGTTGCAGTCACTATTACTTGGCAGTCACTCCAACCTGTGGCAGTCCTCACTACTGCTGCAGTCACTCACTACCTGTTGCATCCACTCATTACCTTTGGCAGTCACTCACACCTGTTGCATCCACTCATTACCTTTGGCAGTCCTCACCAACCTGTGAGTACTCCCACCACCTGTTGCATCCACTCATTACCTTTAGCAGTCACTGCAACACCTGTGGCAGTCACTCACCACCTGTTGCATCCTCATTACCTTTGGCAGTCACTCGCAACCTGTGGCAGTCACTCACCACCTGTTGCATCACTCATTACCTTTGGCAGTCACTCCTACCTGTTGCAGTCCTCACTACCTGTTGCATCCACTCATACCTTTGGCAGTCACTCACTACCTGTGCAGTCTCCCACCTGTTGCATCCACTCATTACCTTTGGCAGTCACTTGCAACCTGGGCAGTCACTCACTACCTGTTGCATCCACTCATTACCTTTGGCAGTCTCACTACCTGTTGCAGTCACTCACCACCTGTTGCAGTCACTCTACCTGTTGCATCCACTCATTACCTTTGGCGATACTACCCTGTGGCAGTCACCTGACTGGGCAGTCACTCACTACTTGTTGCAGTCACTCACTACCTGTTACAGTCACTCATTACCTTGATCACTCACAACCTGTGGCAGTCACTCACTACTTGTTGCAGTCACTCTGCCTGCAGTCCTCACTACCTGTTGTGGGTCACTCACCTTTGCATCTACTCATTACCTTTGGCAGTCACTCACAACCTGGCGGTACTCACACTGCTGCAGTCACTCACCTGTTGCATCCACTCATTACCTTTGGCAGTCACTCACTACCTGTGGCAATCACTCACTACCTGTTGCATCCACTCATTACCTTTGGCAGTCACTCTGCAACCTGTGGCAGTCACTCACTACCTGCTGCAGTCACTCACTACCTGTTGCATCCATCATTACTTGGTCACTCCACTACCTGTTGCATCTCATTACCTTTGGCAGTCACTCACTACCTGTGGCAGTCACTCACTACCTGTTGCATCCACTCATTACCTTTGGCAGTCACTCACTACCTGTGGCAGTCACTCACTACCTGTTGCATCCACTCATTACCTTTGGCAGTCACTCACTACCTGTTGCAGTCACTCACTACCTGTTGCAGTCACTCACTACCTGTTGCATCCACTCATTACCTTTGGCAGTCCTTCAACCTGTGGCAGTCACTCACTACCTGCTGCAGTTACTCACTACCTGTTGCAGTCACTCACTACCTGTTGCATCCACTCATTACCTTTGGCAGTCACTCGCAACCTGTGGCAGTCACTCCTTTGTTGCAGTCCACTCTATTTGCAGTCACTCACTTCTGTGCAGTCACTCACCCTGTTGCATCCACTCATTACCTTTGGCAGTCACTCACAACCTATGGTAGTCACTCACTTCCTGTTGCAGTCCTCACAACCTGTTGCCGTCACTATCTGTTGCAGTCACTCGCTACCTGTGCTCTACTTGCAGTCACTCACCTGTTGTCCTCACTACCTGTTGCAGTCACTCACTACCTGTTGCAGTCACTCGCTACCTGTTGCAGTCACTCACAACCTGTTGCAGTCACTCACTGTCTGTTGCAGTCACTCGCTACCTGTTGCAGTCACTCACTACCTCTTGCAGTCATTCACAACCTGTGGCAGTCACTCACTACCTGTTGCATCCACTCATTACCTTTGGCAGTCACTCACTACCTGTGGCAGTCACTCACTACCTGTGGCAGTCATTACTACCTGTTGCATCCTCATTTTTGGCAGTCACTCACTACGTGTGGTAGTCACTCTACCTGTTGCATCCTCACCACCTTTGGCAGTCATTCACTACACCAGCAGCTCCTCACTACCTGTTGCATTCACTCATTACCATTGGCAGTACTCATTACCTGTTTATGGTCCTCTACCTGTTGCAGTCCATTACCTGTTGCATCCACTCATTACCTTTGGCAGTCTCCACTTGGTAGTCACTACCACCGTTGCAGTCCTCACCACCTGTTACAGTCACTCACCTGTTGCAGTCACTCACTACCTGTTGCAGTCCTCTACCTGTTGCAGTCACTCACTACCTGTTGCATCCACTCATTACCTTTGCAGTCACTCACTACCTGTAGCAGCTCACACCTACCTGTTGCATCACTCATTACCTGGCAGTCACTCACTACCTGTAGCAGTCACTCACCTGTTGCATTATTACCATTGGCGAACTCACTACCTGTTGTGGTCACTCACTACCTATTGCAGTCTCATTACCTGTTGCATCCTATTACCTTTGGCAGTCACTCACAACCTGTGGCAGTCACTCACACCATTTGCAGTCACTCACCTGTTACAGTCTCCACTACCTGTTGCAGTCACTCACTACCTGTTGCAGTACTCACTACCTGTTGCAGTCACTCACTACCTGTTGCATCCACTCTTACCTTTGGCAGTCACTCACTACCTGTGGCAGTCACTCACTACCTGTTGCATCACTCTTACCTTTGGCAGTCACTCACTACCTGCTGCAGTCACTCACTACCTGTTGCATCCACTCATTACCTTTTGGCAGTCACTCACTACCTGTTGCAGTCACTCACTACCTGTTGCATCCACTCATTACCTTTGGCAGTCACTCACCCAACCTGTGGCAGTCACTCACTACCTGCTGCAGTTACTCACTACCTGTTGCATCCACTCATTATCTTTGGCAGTCACTCGCAACATGTGGCAGTCACTGCAACCTGTGGCAGTCTCACTACCTGCTGCAGTCACTCACTACCTGTTGCATCCACCATTACCTTTGATCACTCACTACCTGTTGCAGTCACTCACTACCTGTTGCAGTCACTCACTACCTGTTGCATCCCTCTTACCTTTGGCAGTCACTCACTACCTGCTGCAGTCCTCACTACCTGTTGCAGTCACTCACCTGTTGCAGTCACTCGCAACCTGTGGCAGTCACTCACTACCTGCTGCAGTCACTCACTACCTGTGGCAGTCACTCACTACCTGTTGCAGTCATTCACTACCTGTTGCATCCTCATTACCTTTGGCAGTCACTCGCAACCTGTGGCAGTCACTCGCAACCTGTGGCAGTCCTCACTACCTGTTGCAGTCACTCACTCACTACCTGTGGCAGTCAATCCTCAACACGGCAGTCACTCATTACCTGTGGCAGTCACTCTCGCAACCTGTGGCAGTCACTCACTACCTGTTGCAGTCACTCACTCACTACCTGTTGCAGTCAGTCACTTCACTGCCTGTTGAATCCACTTTCTACCTGTTGTATGGTCACTCACTACCTGTTGCATCCACTCACTACCTGTGGCAGTCACTCACTACCTGTTGCCGTCTCGTTATCTCTTGCAGTCATTCACAACTGTTGGCAGTCAGTCACTCCACTGCCTGTTGAATCCACTTTCTACCTGTTGTATGGTCACTCACTACCTGTTGCATCCACTCACTACCTGTTGTAGGGTCACTCACTACCTGTTGCATCCACTCACTACCTGTTGTAGGGTCACTACTACCTGTTGTAGGGTCACTCACTACCTGTTGCATCCACTCATTACCTTTGTCAGTCACTCACTACCGGTTGCAGTCACTCACTACCTGTTACAGCCACTCATTACCTTTGTCAGTCACTCACTTCCTGTTACAGTCAATCACTTCCGGTTATAGTCACTCGTTACCTTTGGCAGTCACTCACTACCTGTTGCAGTCACTCACTACCTGTTACAGCCACTCATTACCTTTGGCAGTCACTCACTACCTGTTGCCAGTACTCACTACCTGTTGCATCCACTCATTACCTTTGGCAGTCACTCACTACCTGTTACAGTCACTCTTACCTGGCAGTCACTCCAACCTGTGGCAGTCACTCACTACTTGTTGCAGTCACTCACTACCTGTTGCAGTACTCACTACCTGTTAGAAGTCACTCATTACCTTTGGCAGTCACTCACAACCTGTGGCAGTCACTCACTACTTGTTGCAGTCACTCACTACCTGTTACAGTCACTCATTACCTTTGGCAGTCACTCTACCTGTTGCAGTCCTCACTACCTGTTACAGTCACTCTCATTACCTTTGGCAGTCACTCCTACCTGTTGCAGTCACTCCTACCTGTTACAGTCACTCATTACACTTGGCAGTCACTCACTACCTGTTGCATCCACTTACTACCTGTTGTAGAGTCACTCACTACCTGTTGCATCCACTCACTACCTGTTGTAGGGTCCTCACTACCTGTTGCATCCACTCATTACCTGTGGCAGTCACTCACTACCTGTTGTAGGGTCACTCACTACCTGCTGTAGGGTCACTCATTTCCTTTGGCGGTCCTCACTACCTGTTGCAGTCACTCACTACCTCTTACAGTCACTCATTACCTTTGAGTCACTCCTACCTATTGTGTCACTCACTACCTGTTACAGTCACTCATTACCTTTGGCAGCCACTCCCTGTAGCAGTCCTCATACTTGTTGCAGTCACTCACTACCTGTTGCAGTCACTCACTACCTGTTACAGTCACTCATTACCTTTGGCAGTCACTCACAACCTGTGGCAGTCACTCACCTGTTGCAGTCACTCACTACCTGGGCAGTCACTCACTGCCTGTTGTAGGGTCACTCTCTGCCTGTTGTAGGGTCACTCACTACCTGTTGCATCCACTCATTACCCTTGGCAGTCACTCACTACCTGTTACAGTCACTCACTACCTGTTGCAGTCACTCACTACCTGTTGCATTCACTCATTACCTTTGGCAGTCACTCACTACCTGTGGCAGTCACTCACTACCTGTTGTGGTCACTCACTGTGGCAGTCACTCTACCCGTGGCAGTCATTCACTACCTGTGGCAGTTAGTCACTACCTGTGGCAGTCACCACCACCTGTGCAGTCCTCACCACCTGTTGTAGGGTCACTCACTACCTGTGGCAGTCTCACTACCTGTTGTAGTCACTCACTACCTGTGGCAGTCACTCTCTACCCCGTGGCAGTCATTCACTACCTGTGGCAGTCAGTACCTGTGGCAGTCACTCACTACCTGTTGCAGTACTCACTACCGGTGGCAGTCAGTCACTACTTGTTGCATCCTTTCATTACCTTTGGCAGTCCTCACTACCTGCTGCGTCACTCACTACCTGTTGTAGGGTCACCCACTACCTGTTGCATTCTGTCTACGGCAGTCACTCACTACCTGTGGCAGTCACTCACTACCTGTTGTAGTCACTCACTACCTGTGGCAGTCACTCTCTACCCGTGGCAGTCATTCACTACCTGTTGCAGTCACTCACTACCTGTTGTAGGGTCACTCACTACCTCTTGCATTCACTCTCTACCTTTGGCAGTCACTCACTACCTGTGGCAGTCACTCACTACCTGTGGCAGTCACTCACTACCTGTTGTAGTCACTCTCTACCTGTGGCAGTCACTCACTACCTGTTGTAGTCACTCACCAGTCATCACTTTATCTTTGTGTTGCAGGGATCACAGAACAAGAGTTACGGGCAGAGTATGCGGTTCACCTCCCGCTCACAGACGGCACAGTCGGTGCTCTCCATCAACCACTCCAGTCTGCACGCCCCTCCGCCCTCCTCCATCAGTCAGCACGTGAACGGAGACTCTCTCACCGTGACCACCCCGAGTGTAGAGGAGAGTTCCATAACCTAGGGTCGGCGAGAGGTGCTGCTCTAACTGGAGACGCACCTCAGAGCGGGGTCACAGGCTACTACAACACGCCCTGCACCACCTCGCTGGGCTACCAACATGTAGAGCCCACTCAGGCGCATCCACATATACTTGTTGGCTCGTTCATGAAGGCGCTCCCACCAGACTTAAGCAGCTGCGGTGCTAGTTTAGGTGAAACCTTGAGTGTGGTGGAAGAGTGCGACCTCGAGGATGAGTTCTCTGATGATGACATGCAGGAGGAGGAGGAGGAGGAGGAGGAGGAAGAGATGCAGATAGAAGAAGAGGAACAGGAGGAGGAGGAGGAGGAGGAAGAAGTAGAGGAAGAAGAGGATGAAGAGAACAAACCCGAGATGAACTCACTCACTATCACCTTTGTGGACGAATCAACTTACCTGTGAATGGTTCCACCTGTGCCACGGCCATCGGGGGGTCGAGAGAGACTGACATGCGGAGATTGTCAGCAGGATCTCTCGGCCTTGCCACCGGCGCCCGCGGAACCCTGAACCCCGCCATGAGATATGTCTCCAGGAAGGCGACACCTCGAGTGTACCTCATAATTAAAACAAAAAACAAAAGCTTATATGCTCACTGTTGAGGATATGATTACTGCCATCTTCGGTCAGGAACATCCACAGTTGTCCCCCACCCCAGGGAGTGTTGCTGACTAACTCGTGCGTGCCGTGTGTGGGCTCGTGCCCCCAGTGTTATGATGGCAGGTATGGGCCTTCACACCACTAAGAGTTGCTCAACAAACCTCAAGCTGTTTTCAAAAAGTACTTACTTCCAAATGTTATCATTCATTGGTCGTGCTTTGGATATTTACTTCTATAAATGGTGCTGCGCATAATAGCTGTTTTTTAACAAGGCGCGCTGACGCGTTGTTATCACGAGAGTTGTTCAGGTCACCAGCTGTCTCGACCACTGTTATAGCTCAAGTTACTACGACTTACGCTGATATCATAAAGGAGCGCCAGGCGAAGATGTTCGTTTGTCTTCCCTTCCACGAGCGAGTCATTGTGAGATGGAAGGAAAGCCAGACGCTGTTGATCGCCCGTGCTGACGCTAGTGTTTCACGGTATGATCCTTAGATCGTTGCCTAAGGTGTCAGCCTCGCGGCCTCGTGCTGGAGGTCGCCAGGGCTGCTACAGTCCTATACATTTTTTGTGACCAAATTGTTCATGAATGATAATTCTCGTTGTCTAGTTTGTTTCGCTGTATGGTGTTGTTTATGTTTACGTTTTGTGTGGGAGGTAAGAAGAACGAGTTATCCCTCCAAGATGGAAGACAAACTTTAGTTCCGTGTTTTACATGTTAGGAGCAAGTTATCAGTAAAGGCCTCGTCTTATCCTCAAAAAATAAACCTGTACTAGAACAAAACTTCTCTTATTTATTTGTGATAAAGTGAGTTTCTGGGTCAGCGTCAGAGTATTTTAGTTAATATTGTGAGCGTTACTTGGCCTCTCACTCACTCACACAAGTTGGGTCTATAGAGGCAATGTTTGACAAGAGCGGTACACCCGACACCTCTTATTGGCTCCTGTTTCGCCCTCTGTTCACATCTGGGAGAACGAGCCTAAACATTTAAGAACAAAAGCAGAATGCATCGCTCATTCTAAATAATTACGCCAAATGTTTCCCAAAAAATCAAAATACAAAAAAATTAAATATTTTAACTGTATTTCCTTTTTGAGAGTTTGTGAGACGTTGTTAAGATCAAAATACACTGTACGCTTCTATCACCAGTGAGTGTTCTTTTTATGACATATATGATAGATGTTTATTCCCGCTCATGTGATATTACCCCAGCATGACCCCGGGTGGGCGGCCTGCCACCCACCTCCTTCACCCAGGGTGGGCGGCGGTGGGCGGTTTAGTCACCCACCCTCACTCACCAACCCAAGGAGCGGGGCGGGAAGTATACCGGAGGGACCAGGGGCCACGTTGTTACTATCACCACCACCACCACTTGTCACCACCACCTGTCACCACCACCACCACCTGTCACCACTACCACCACCCGACACCACCACCACCTGTCACTATCACCTCTACTACCTGATACTATCACCACCACATGTCACTGCCACCACCACCAACTGTCACTATCACCACCACTACCTGTCACTATAAACACCATCTGTCACCACCACCTGTCACTATCAGCACCACTACCTGTTACTATCACGCCCACTACCTGGCACTATCACCACCACTACCTGTCACTATCACCACCACCTGTCATTATCACCACTACTACCACCTGCCACTATCCCCTCAACCACCACCACTACCTGCCACTATCACCCCCGATACCTACTACTATTACCACACCACCACCACTTATCACTATCACCACCACCAACTGTCACTATCACTACCTACCGCTATTACCACCTGTCACTATCACCACCCATACCACAACCAACTGTCACTATTACCATTAACACCACCATCAACTGTCACTATCTCCACCCACACCACCACTACCATCCCTTGTGACTATCACCACCCCACCACCTGTCACTATCACCACCCACACCATGACCACCTGTCACTATCATCAATCTCACAACTTGTAAATATCCCACAACCATAAGTTGTTACCACAACCTCTCACTATAATCACAAATACCTCTCACTATCACCACCACTAGTCACTATCACCAATATCATTTTCACCATCACTCACCATTATCACTATTACCACTACCAGCATCAGTCACTATCACAAACCCCACGATTTTTCACAATCACCGGAAACAATTATCACCATCAATCATTTTCACCAACAACTTTATTACTTATCAATATCACCACCAACACCTGTCACACCTCCATCACACACACACACACACACACACACACACACACACACACACACACACACACACACACACACACACACACACACACACACACACACACACACACACACACACACACACACACACACACACACACACACTTCTATACAATAAAAACTGATTAATTTGTTCACTGATTAATTTGTTCTCCGATTGATTTGTTCACTGATTAATTTGTTCTCCGATTAATTTGTTCACTGATTAATTTGTTCACTGATTAATTTGTTCACTAATTAATTTGTTCACTGATTAATTTAAATTTGTTCTCCGATTAATTTGTTCAGTAATTAATTTGTTCACTTAGTGGTCATTAGAAAATTTATTCGTGACTTAATTTCTTCACTTATTCTCCCTACTCTGCCTTCAGCCTCTCACTTTATAACACATCACTCCCTCATAGTGTTTCTCCCTCACTCTCCCGCCCACCATTATTCTCCCTTACTCTCCCTCATACCATCACTCTCCCTCCCAACTTTACTCTCCCTTACACCATCACTCACCCTTATAATCTCTCCCTTACTCTCCCTCATACCATCACTCACCCTTACCATCTCTCCCTTATCATCTCTCCCTTACTCTCCCTCATACCATCACTCTCCCTCCCAACTTTGCTCTCCCGTACTCTCCCTCACACCATCACTCACCCTACCATCTCTCCCTTACTCTCCTCACACCATCACTCACCCCTTACCATCTCTCCCTACTCTCCTCACACCACCACTCACCCTACCATCTCCCTACCTCCCCACACCATCATTCTCACCCCACCATCTCTCCCCACTCTCACCACACCACCACTCACCCTTACCATCTCCCCACTCTCTCACACCATCACCACCCTACCATCTCTCTCCCTTACTCTCCTCACACCATCACTCACCCCTTACTCTCCCTCACACCATCATCACCCCACCATCTCCCTTACTCTCCCTCACACCATCTCTCCCATACTCTCCCTCACCATCACTCACCCTCTTACCATCTCTCCTTACTCCCCTCACACCATCACTCACCCCACCATCTCTCCCTACTCTCCCGCACACCACATCACTCTCCTTACATCATCATCTCTCCCTTTACTCTCCTCACACCATCAATCTCCCCTTACTCTCCCTCACACCATCACTCTCTTTTTACTCTAATTTCATACCATTATTTCCTCACACTATATCTCCCTTTATACCATCACTATCCCTTTACTTCCTCCTTCACCACTCTCCCTCACACCATCATATCTCCCTACACCATCACTTACTCTCCCTTATATAACATATGCATATCTATAATCTCAGCCAGTTGACCTGAACTGACCCGGTTTAACCTCCGGCTCTGTTCTATACTCCCTGCCCTCCTCCCCTCACTTCACCCTCACCTCCCCCACACACCCCCACCCCACACCCCCCACACCCTCGGCTAGTTAGTACTCACCTGTATATAGAGCTGTACAGATACTTATTGTCAACATGCAATAAAAAAAAAAGAAAAAAAAACCATTATTGACTTTTATTATTTATCATTATTTCCTCTATCCATATGTTATGATGGTCACTATACACAGTTAGCACTATAGAGAGGTGGTCACTATACACAGTTAGCACTATAGAGAGGTGGTCACTATACACAGTTAGCACTATAGAGAGGTGGTCACTATAAACAGTTAGTACTATAGAGAGGTGGTCGCTATAAACAGTTAGCACTATAGAGAGGTGGTCACTATACACAGTTAGCACTATAGAGAGGTGGTCACTATAAACAGTTAGCACTATAGAGAGGTGAGTCACTATAAACAGTTACTTACTATAGAGAGGTGGTCACTATACACGGTTAGTATAGATAGAGAGGTGATCACTATACACACGGTTGATCACACACAGTTAGCACTCCATAGAGGTGGTCACTATACACACTATAGAGAGGTGGCTCATGGCACTATAGTTAGCACTATAGAGAGGTGGTCACTATACAAAGGCTATAGAGAGGTGGTCACAGTTAGCACTATAGAGAGGTGGTCTATACACAGTTAGCACTATAGAGGTGGTCACTATACAGCACTATGGAGAGGTGGTGGTCACTATACACAGTATACACACACAGCACTATATACACAGTTAGCACTATAGAGAGGTGGTCACTATACACAGCACTGAGAGGTGGTCACTATAATAATAAAGTATAGAGAGGGTGGTCACTATACACAGCACTATAGAGAGGTGGTCACATACACAGTTAGCACTATAGAGAGGTGGTCACTATACACAGTTAGAGGTGGTGCCTACTATACAGTTAGCACTATAGAGAGGTGGTCACTAGCAGCACTATACACAGCAGAGAGGTGGTCACTATACACAGTACTTTACACTATACAGTTAGCACTAGAGAGGTGGTCACTATACACAGTTAGCACTATAGAGAGGTGGTCAACTATACACAGCACTATAGAGAGGTAGTTGGTCAGCACTATAGAGAGGTGGTCACAGTTAGCACTATAGAGAGGTGGTCACTATAAACTAACAGTTAGCACTATAGAGAGGGGTGATCACTATAAACAGTTAGCACTATAGAGAGTGGTCACTATAAACGGTTAGCACTATAGAGAGGTGATCACTATACACGGTGATCACTATAAAGTTAGCACTATAGAGAGGTGGTAGCACTATAGAGAGGTGGCTATACACAGATCACTATACACAGAGAGGTATCGCACTATAGAGGTGGTCACTATAACACAGTTAGCACTATAGAGAGGTGATCACTATACACAGTTAGCACTATAGAGAGGTGATCACTATAAACAGTTAGCACTATAGAGAGGTGGTCACTATACACAGTTAGCACTATAGAGAGGTGATCACTATAAACAGTTAGCACTATAGAGAGGTGATCACTATAAACAGTTAGCACTATAGAGAAGTGGTCACTATAAACAGTTAGCACTATAGAGAAGTGATCACTATACACAGTTAGCACTATAGAGAGGTGATCACTATGAACAGTTAGCACTATAGAGAGGTGGTCACTATAAACAGTTAGCACTATAGAGAGGTGGTCACTATAAACAGTTAGCACTATAGAGGTGATCACTATACACAGTTAGCACTATAGAGAGGTGATCACTATAAACAGTTAGCACTATAGAGAGGTGGTCACTATAAACAGTTAGCACTATAGAGAGGTGATCACTATACACAGCATAGCAAGCACTATAGAAAAGGTGGTCACTATACACAGTTAGCACTATAGAGAGGTGGTCACTATAAACAGTTAGCACTATAGGAGGTGGTCACTATAAACAGTTAGCACTATAGAGAGGTGGTCACTATAAACAGTTAGCACTATAGAAAGGTGGTCACTATACAACAGTTAGCACTATAGAGAGGTGGTCACCATACACAGTTAGCACTATGGAGAGGTGGTCACTATAAAACAGTTAGCACTATAGAAAGGTGGTCACTATACACAGTTACACTATAGAGAGGTGGTCACTATAGTACACAGTTAGCACTATAGAGAGGTGGTCACTATACACAGTTAGCAATTATAGAGAGGTGGTCACTATACACAGTTAGCACTATAGGAGAGGTGGTCACTATAAACAGTTAGCACTATTGAGGAGGGGGGTGGTCACTATAGCCATGCTAGGCACTATAGAGAGGTGGTCACTATAAACAGTTAGCACTATAGAGAGGTGGTCACTATACACAGTTAGCACTATAGAGAGGTGGTCACTATACACAGTTAGCACTATAGAGAGGTGATCACTATAAACAGTTAGCACTATAGAGAGGTGGTCACTATACACAGTTAGCACTATAGAGAGATGGTCACTATACACAGTTAGCACTATAGAGAGGTGGTCACTATACACAGTTAGCACTATAGAGAGGTGGTCACTATACACAGTTAGCACTATAGAGAGGTGGTCACTATAAACAGTTAGCACTATAGAGAGGTGGTCACTATAAACAGTTAGCACTATAGAGAGGTGATCACTATACACAGTTAGCACTATAGAGAGGTGGTCACTATACACAGTTAGCACTATAGAGAGGTGGTCACTATAAACAGTTAGCACTATAGAGAGGTGGTCACTATACAGTTAGCACTATAGAGAGGTGGTCACTATAAACAGTTAGCACTATAGAGAGGTGGTCACTATACACAGTTAGCACTATAGAGAGGTGGTCACTATAAACAGTTAGCACTATAGAGAGGTGGTCACTATACACAGTTAGCACTATAGAGAGGTGGTCACTATACACAGTTAGCACTATAGAGAGGTGATCACTATAAACAGTTAGCACTATAGAGAGGTGGTCACTATACACAGTTAGCACTATAGAGAGATGGTCACTATACACAGTTAGCACTATAGAGAGGTGGTCACTATACACAGTTAGCACTATAGAGAGGTGGTCACTATACACAGTTAGCACTATAGAGAGGTGGTCACTATAAACAGTTAGCACTATAGAGAGGTGGTCACTATAAACAGTTAGCACTATAGAGAGGTGATCACTCACTATACACAGTTAGCACTATAGAGAGGTGGTCACTATACACAGTTAGCACTATAGAGAGGTGGTCACTATACACAGTTAGCACTATAGAGAGGTGGTCACTATACACAGTTAGCACTATAGAGAGGTGGTCACTATACACAGTTAGCACTATAGAGAGGTGATCACTATAAACAGTTAGCACTATAGAGAGGTGGTCACTATACACAGTTAGCACTATAGAGAGATGGTCACTATACACAGTTAGCACTATAGAGAGGTGGTCACTATACACAGTTAGCACTATAGAGAGGTGGTCACTATACACAGTTAGCACTATAGAGAGGTGGTCACTATACTATAAACAGTTAGCACTATAGAGAGGTGATCACTATAAACAGTTAGCACTATAGAGAGGTGGTCACTATAAACAGTTAGCACTATAGAGAGGTGATCACTAGTTAGCACTATAGAGAGGTGGTCACTATACACAGTTAGCACTATAGAGAGGTGGTCACTATAAACAGTTAGCACTATAGAGAGGTGGTCACTATAGAGCACTATAGAGAGGTGGTCACTATACACAGTTAGCACTATAGAGAGGTGGTCACTATAAACAGTTAGTACTATAGAGAGGTGGTCACTATAAACAGTTAGCACTATAGAGAGGTGGTCACTATAAACAGTTAGCACTATAGAGAGGTGGTCACTATACACAGTTAGCACTATAGAGAGGTGGTCACTATAAACAGTTAGCACTATAGAGAGGTAGTCACTATACACAGTTAGCACTATAGAGAGGTGATCACTATAAACAGTTAGCACTATAGAGATGTGATCACTATACACAGTTAGCACTATAGAGAGGTGATCACTATAAACAGTTAGCACTTACAGAGAGGTGGTCACTATAATACATAGCACTATAGAGGTGATCACTATAAACAGTGGTCACTATACACAGTTCGCACTATAGAGAGGTGATCACTATAAACAGTTAGCACTATAGAGAGGTGATCACTATAAACAGTTAGCACTATAGAGAGGTGATCACTATACACAGTTAGCACTATAGAGAGGTGATCACTATACAAAGTTAGCACTATAGAGAGGTGGTCACTATAGAGAGGTGATCACTATAAACAGTTAGCACTATAGAGAGGTGATCACTATACAAAGTTAGCACTATAGAGAGGTGGTCACTATAAACAGTTAGCACTATAGAGAGGTGATCACTATACAAAGTTAGCACTATAGAGAGGTGGTCACTATAGAGAGGTGATCACTATAAACAGTTAGCACTATAGAGAGGTGATCACTATACACAGTTAGCACTATAGAGAGGTGATCACTATACACAGTTAATATGATTCTCAAGTGATCGGTATAAGCAGGTAATACTGTACAGAAGTTGCCGGTATAAGCTGGTGTTCTAAGGTCCTTTAACCGTTGATTCCTTCTGGGTTAATGAGGCTGGAACATGTAAAAGTACATTGGGTTTTAGTAGCGAAACCCAATTGTCTGTTCTCTCTATATTGAGGAACTATCTCATATACAGTTCCAAGTGTATATCACCGTAACTTAATCACTGTAGCTATGAGTGTTAAGGTGAGGACGGAGGCTATATTAAAGAGCTCTTCTAAATATGTCCAGTTGGTGTGAGGTGTTGAGTGACAATGCTCCAGGCAACCGACTTCTATCATATCTCCCCGCACTCTTCGTCTTTCTAGGGAATGCAAGTTTAGTTTCTTTAACCTATCTTGATATGGAAGGTTTCTAAGTCCCGGAATACTTTTCGTCATCCTTCGCTGCACAGACTCCAGTGAATTGATATCCATTCTATAATAGGGGCACCAGAACTGAGCAGCATAATAGAGGTGCGGCCTGACTAGCGCAAGATATAGTTGCAATAAGACCTCTGCACTCTTATTACTTACACATCTAGATATAAACCTAGGATATCCTTACCTTTGTCATAACTCCATTCACTCGCAATGGCCATTACATATAATAATATCTCAGCTAACCTTTCAAGTGACAGCACAGAGCGTAAGATGCCAGGTTCACAGGCACAATTCAAGGGTCGTTCATTAAGCGTTGTTTTACTCGGCAAAGGAATTCCTTTTTTAGTTTTCAGATATTTATAACATGCTTCTCTAATTTAACGCCTCAGATAGTGGTGTGTACATACAAACGGCCCGGGTGAGACTGGGGTCAACTTGTCAGGTACAAGGAGACGCAGGCAGGGTGGATCACCTGACGTCATCACTCCCGCCCGCCCCGAACCTCACCTGCCGACCTCTCTATATTGACCTGCTAGGATTGCCTCGACGTGTGTTAACCACCCCTACACTTGTTTATGGTCACTCCGGGGGTCACCAATGTGGTGTTTTCTCTTCTAGCTGTAAAAGACAGGCAGGAACCAGTGTTCTTGTATAAGGCACTTAAATAGTTTAAAACACTAAAATGACCTAAATTTCACTAAAAGTGAGAACAGCAATGTTCAATTAATCAAATGAATCGTAAGAGGCAGAAACTACATTTTTTCACCACCACTCCAGTAGTGGAAGCAGTTGCCACTGGTATTTTCCCCACCATGGATCTTGTTTCAACAATATCATCAAAACAAATTTGCTCTTCCTTTGTCTGTATCTGATAAGCCGTAAATTTACTGTAACAACCACCGTGACAGCCACAATGAGGAGGTGGCCCAGCTTCAACGTTAAGGGATTCACCTACAACATACAACATGGTATTTTGATCTCTTCTGATACTGTTTTCCGGCTGAGTTATATCCCAGCTGTTCTCCATATCTGTTCAGTAACGGAGTAACTGCATCACCACCAAGTTCTGTATCACCGCTCACATGCAGCACACCTCAAAGACATCTCTGTACCATTAGCCATCTACAACGACAACACACACGTATTAGTACTCGAAAATGAGAGTTTACCAGATGTGGCCAGACATAACACATGCATAGTAAATATCCCATACCATTTGATGTAGTGTATTGTGTAAATGACTGTGATAGGTGCAATCGGTTTGAACTATCGAATTACACATTTGGCCAAAGTTGGTCGAAAACTTGCCACAATTGGTCAATATTGGTCACTTCTTCATTAAATATTGTATAAACAATCTATATTATGTGATTCGGTGGCCTTTAAACATAGATGTACCTACAGTAGCTAAAACAACTATCTGTGCAGGTGGGGGTCGATATGTTCAAAAATTGGACGTGTGACTAGTGACAGCCCTCATATACCAAAATTTATCGTCCATGGTCTCATATTGTTTCCCACAAAGTGTGCACAGATAGTTGCTTTAGCTACATCATCAAAACATCCAAATGCAGACAAAACGAATTTAGCCAAATAAGATACAATTGGGCCAAAAAGTAGCCAAAATGGCAGTTTTGTCCAGCGTGGAGTTCATAGGATATTTTTTTATGTATTTTTTAGTGGGGCGGGGGAGAATCAGCACTTTTTTTTACATATAATAAGCTTATCAAACCGTCCTGATTAAAGCTTTCTGTCTCTGAGGATAATAAACATCAACTGCAGACATCGATACATAACAATAACTAATGTGTAGGAAGCTTAAAGTTATTTAACTCGCAACACACAAAATAAATATTATTATCCATCATGTTAAGTTCTCCACGACACAGCTTACAGATAATAAAGGTGCACATTACATGATACTCTACTGGATGTTGTTCCCAGGCTGACTGACTCTCTTCCTCCTCACATGGCAACTTGTCCAACTCATCGTACATACATGATCGTCTCTCTCCCTCCCCTTCACGTCCATCAAGCTGGGAAGGATTGGGTGGACGTTGTCAAGACGGTGTGAGGCTGAAGTTTGGCTTGATTTTACAGAGAAATCGACTGTTGAGTACAGTGGCGTGGCCCGAGCTGTCTATTTTCACGGTATACTGTCTGTGAGGAATGACTTCAACGATGATCCCGGTCTTGTCCCAGCGTCTTGGGTGGTTGAATCCCTGATTCTGGATAGCGACTGGGTCACCAACAGCAAGAAAGGGGGGGGGTGCAGGACGGTCATAATGACCTAAGTTGTCGACGGCCAGGAAAATAAATTAAGCCAAGAAGAGGGCAGGTGTCACGGTGAGCAAAAGCAGCTTCGTAGTAGACAGCTGATTGCAACCAGTCAGGATGGAGGTGGGTTTGTGTCCTTCCGACAAGAGCTGTGCAAGGGAACTATTAATGTGAAGTAAAGGAGTGTTTTGGTGTTGCAGTATTACCCATGCTGCGAAGTTGTTGTCCAGGGAACCGTCACGATTTGTGCAGTCAGCAATGATGCGCTTAGTGGTCTTGATACCGAGTTCAGCCTGGCCATTGGACTACGCCTAATAGGCAGAGCTGAGGCGGTGAGAGACGCCCCATCTAGCTTGAAAGTCACTTAAGTTTTTGGAGACAAAGGTTGGTCCTCCATCACTTGGTAATTCGTGAGGGCCCCATAGTGCAGGGAAAGGGAGCGGCAGATGAGGAGGCTGCCTGCATCTCCTTTACCCCGGGGAAGTGGAACAGGTGGAGGTTACCCGAAAAACAATCAACGTAAACAAGATATTGTTTGCCTGCATGATCGAAATAATCCACCGCTACGTTGTCATAGGGCCGCTGGGGTGGGTTGGAATGACTGCAGTAGTGGCAGGTGTCCAACCGGGCATGGAGAGCCTTGTCCATGCCTGGCCAATATACGCTTTAGCGTGCCTGAGCTTTCATGCCTGCTATTGACGGAACTGAGTCGGTCATGTACACCGTGAAATGGTGTTGCGGTAAAGAGGATTATTTATATATATTTATTTAATTTCCTATTTTATCTCTATCCCACTTCTTTTAAACAATTTGTATGGAAAGTGTTGTAGTTATATCAAATTTCCTCCTTTCATTCTAACTTCTCTTTAACTGGTTCTCTCATCAAACCTTCTTTCAACATTTTACTTTATTAATTCCTTATGTTAGCTATTTCTTAGTTACTTCCTCCTCATAGACGCCCCAACCTCTTACCTGTGGCAGCATGACTCGAGGGTCAGGAGACGGGGGTTTACTGGGACCAAGATGTGGGGAGAAACAAAGGTCCAATACTGCAGGGATAATGATGCCCCTAATATACAATAAAGATGGTTTATTAAAATGGAGTTAGGCTTAGGACTAATTTCAATACTAGAAAACTACAAGGATGAACTTCATGGTTTCACTCATCTTTGTACTTCTTAGTTAGGTACACCTTTCAACAACCACCATTACTTGGTTTACTTTATAATGTGACATTGTACTCTTACATGTAACACACTTGAGCACCATCCTTACAGGTTACCTGAGAATTTAGCTCTTAGGACTCTTAGTAGTAGCACCATTTTAATACTTCAATAGCCTCAGGACTAAAGCCTCCCTGGACTACTTTGTTGCCTTCGCCGAGAAGTAAAGTGGCAACCCTCATACATTTGTTCACTCCATACAGCCATACAACTGAGTAGCTTACACACATGGTTACTAGGATGAATAACACACCCAATAAGTAATTCTACTTATCGTTGTGGACTCATAACAGTGCTTATGAGCTGGTTGTATTTACTCCACATGTGAGATCAACACGTGGACACAAACACATTCTGGCCACCTCCTCTGAGCGGCTGACTGTACTAAGATCTCAGCTCACCACACCCCCGTGTTATACGACGCTATCCGATCTTAAATGCCTTCAACCATCTCCATGCTGGTGTTGGACGTCGTACCCCCATGGTTTCTTCAGGCACCTGTTACACAGAGGGGTAGGGGCTTGAGAATGAGGCCAGTGGACTGGGAGTTGCTCTGCCTCTCGCAGCCCTTAAGTTACTATGTCGGAACTTTCACAGGTATATTCATCAGACTCCTTCACTGTACACATTGGCTTACGAAATCAGGCTATGAGCTTATATTAATGTCCTAAGGTCAACTTTTTAAACTAGTCAGTGTCTGAGCTTTCAAAGGCAAGATTTAAAATGATGTCAAGAAGTCAGAATTGGCAGTGCATTGTGGACGGAGCTTCTCAAGGAAATACTGAGATTTTCCGTTAGAGTCCCGGTGATCAGCAGTAGACAGTTTACATTTCAGAACACTAATTACTTCCGTAATACAAAACTGACAACAATTTCAATACCCTCATCAGATTCTCTGAGGTTCACAGATAAAAAATAATATGACTTCAGTGGCGAATTGTTATCCCGTAAGTTCACGATAATCATACTGATTACTGCTGGCGATTGGGTCCTAAAAAAACACAACGTCTTAACACTATATACTCCACACATATGATGCCTTCACCATATACCCACTACACCTTGAATGCTTCATCTCACTGTAGGTACATCTGACATGGCTACTCATACACGCCATCGCTTAAATTTAAATTAACTTTGTAAAAGAGATTTCAGGATGTTTAAGAGAAAATGGTTGGCACATATCGCTAGGGAAAACACGTCTCTCTACTCATTAATTTCTCACATGTTTTGTGGACGGTGAAGCATAAAATGAATAATTAGGTGTTGAACACACTAGCCATGCTATTGTGACCATGACAACGGGAGGGTGATCCACCAGAGAGTGGAGAGGATGGTGGACCGAGCAGTGGCAGTGTGCACCTCCGAGTTGTATCCAAAATAGGACAATACTTTAAGAGGTTAAGAATATTTAAGATTGTGTACAAACTACATATTTTACTCAAGGATTTACTTCAATTATGACTATTTTGTGTGTGTGTGTGTGTGTGTGTGTGTGTGTGTGTGTGTGTGTGTGTGTCAGAATGCTTGGTTTTGAAAGTTCTGAAGTTGAATCACAAAGACATTTATTTTGAAGGGAAAGTATGGTCAACAGAATAACACTGGAAATAAGGGAGGTCTTCAAAAACGGTGATTGTTCTAGACTTTAGGTATGTCATTCTGTGGCCATTACTGATGCAAGTGGTGAACTGTATCGAGTAATGGTCGGTATAACCATCAAACACTTTATAGAGGTGGTTGTTATAAGCAGTTACCACTATAAAGAAGAGGTCGTTATAATCTCTCTCTCTCTCTCTCTCTCTCTCTCTCTCTCTCTCTCTCTCTCTCTCTCATGTGTTTTACTATTGGCTACCATTATACCTCCGCATATTTACTTAACTATCTGGGTGTATTTGTCTACACTCGACACCCTCTATATTTACAACGTCTTTCCACCAACTGTGTATAATATAATGTTTACATGCACTCCGCCTGCCAAAACATGCTTTGTTTACATTCAATTTGCATGAGATGTCGCTTTTGGTGAGAAAATGACACCACTGCCTGTACCCTACCTTGTGTGTGTGTGTGTGTGTGTGTGTGTGTGTGTGTGTGTGTGTGTGTGTGTGTGAAAGGCTGCACACCGCTCCTATATCACACTGTACTGTACACTCACCCCATCGTGCACTGCGACACACATACAAATAAGAACCCGACGCGATGAGGACTATAGCACCTAATGGTTTTAGTGGCTCTGTGGTGTTAGTGGCCCTGTGGTGTTAGTGGCCCTGTGGTGTTAGTGGCCCTGTGGTGTTAGTGGCCCTGTGGTGTTAGTGGCCCTGTGGTGTTAGTGGCACTCTGTTGTATTAAAGGTGTCCGGGGCTAACCTACGTGCTCTACATCTCCAAACATTCCATCATGGTGGGAGGAAGCCCGTCATTAACTCACTATAAATATGGTGTTAGTGGTGGAATTAACAAGAAAATAGTATAGTTAACCTGTATGATAATGATAATAATATAATCAAAATAATATTGTTCATCTACATAAAAAACGAACACAAAAAAATTCTTAATCGATACCTATTCAAACTTAACCCAAACCAACTAAACCAAACCTAACCTAAATTAACCTAAATTAACCTAACCTAACCAAACCGTAGACGTCACCACAGGGGTAAATAAACTCTAAGGCAAGTGTATACCTCTTTTATCATCAACCTCCTCTTCCTCTTCTTCCATCCTCCTCCTCCTCCCTTTCCTCTTCCTCGTTATATAATTTTTATATATATTCCTAATTTGTCTACTTCCTTCCTCATCAAACTCTTCTTCTTCTTCTTCTTCTTTTTCCTCCTCCTCATTCATCTCGTAAGATTCTTGGTGTTGCAGAAAACTCCAATATAAACTTAGACGAGCCGGTGTTCTCTACCTTTTTCTTGTGGGCTGAGTTAAGTGGCGTACTGATGTCTGTGTGTGTCTCATTCTGTGTCTCCAGGCTGTGTTATGTTCCTCAGGCAAGAAGGTCTATGTCTGTCTGTGTGTGTGTGTGTGTGTGTGTGTGTAATAGTAATTATATTAATAAACGGTTTATTAATAGAGTTGCAGCAGGTGGCTGAAAATATACAAATTATATGTGATTTAGACAAAATAATATACATTCAATACATTTACAGGGCTGTACAGTACATAAATCAGGAGCTGTTTATTATTTTAACAATAGATAGGATGGTGCTATTCTTATATCTATCAGTGCGGGCTCTTATGGGCTGAATTTTGTTGTAGTGGCGGACTGCGCGAGGTGGGCGGGGGACTGCTGGTGGCAGTAGGTGGCGATGACGACGATGGTACGGCAATCCACTGCCAAATCCTGCTAGTGTGTGGTGGTGGAGGTCACTGAGGGATGGCATTTCCAGGGTGGAGAGAGCGTCGTTGTAGCCCGAGTAGTCTGCACCGAGCATGATTATGCAGGCCCTCTTCTGTACCTTCTCTAGCTGACGTTGTTGGGTAGAGTTGAGAGAAGACGACCAGGCTGGTGACGCATACTTTAATTTGGGGAGAATAAAGGCGTGGTAGATGGTCCTCAGCTCTGGCGTGGGTGCCCCAAGTGACCTGAGTCGTTGTAGCATGTAGAATCGGTACGAGGCTGCCTTGATTGTGTTGTTTACATGGGCCTTCCAGTCCAGTTTGTGGTCTATAGTTACACCCAGGAGTTTAGCAGACTGCACTAACTGGAGAGGATGGGCACCCACTGTAACTGCTGGAGCTTGCACTGGAGTGGTGGCAGTATTGAAGTGCATGACTAAGGTTTTGGTGTGATTGATGGTGACCTTGTTCTCCATAGTCCATGCCTGTAGCCTGTCCAGGGTGCCTTGTAGCGATGAGTAGTCCGGTGTGGTGTTGTCCACTGTAACGCCCACAGTGCAGTCATCCACGTACTTCCACCTGTGAGGAGTGTCCGATAGAGCGTCGTTGATCAGGATTAGGAAGCACAGTGGTCCCATCTTGCTCCCCTGGGGAACACCACAGGTGGGGTGTTGGATTGTGGAGACAGAACCCTGGTACCTCACTGCCTGACGACACTCACTCAGGAAATCAGAGCCATGAGACCAGGTTGGTGGGCAACCCTAGTGCAATGGCCTTGTTGATAACAGTGCAGTGATCAACAAGGTCAAAAGCCTTCCTGAAGTCAACAGGGGCAACAGCCAGTGATGTCTTACGTTTCTCCAGGTTTTTGTGCAGAAAATCCAGGAAACTAACTAAGCAGTGTGATGTAGAGGAGGTCCTCATATTGCCAAATTGCTGTGGATCAATTGACTAATAAATACTAGCAAATACCCATTCAAAAACAAAGTCTTCACAGAGTAGACTGGGTATGGGGGTAATGGCAACTGGTCTGAGGTTACTAGGGGACTGTGGGGTGGGGACCTTGGGGATAGGGGTGACAAATGCGGTTTTCCATTCATTAGGGCATTTGGAACAGAGGGAGTGGTAAGTTCGACTGCAAACTCCTTGTAAATTTTGATTTGGAGGTCAATTGGGGTAGTAGAGCGTTTGGATTTAAATTTCAGGAGTTTGTTGGCAATTTCAAATGGTTGAACACTGGGAGGGGAGGAGGGGGAGGGGGAGGTGAAGACTGGGTAAGGTATGACATATGGTAGCAAAGTGGTTAATAATTGTCTCAGCTGCCTCCTCACTAGGTAAATGTGAGATAAAAGGAAATGTAGGAGTCTGACGGTTAAGACCACAGAGATCTTTTACCTTAGAGTACCACTGACCGATGCCGACCTCCTTGAGGCTGTGCACTTTCCTGGGATAATAAGACTTCTTAACTGACCTGATTTCCCTGATGACCTGGTTATGTAGACTTTTGTACAAGCGGTTGTTGGTGTAGTATGCCTTGATGCGCTTCTCAATTAATCTTTTGATACGGGGTGTAATCCACGGGAAATCATCGGGGTGGATCCTCAGTGTCTTGGCTGGAAAGAAGTGGTGGTAGGCTTTGGTGATAGTGTCCAGGTAATTATCCCACTTGTTCTGCACATCGTCTACCGTGATCACTTCAGTCCAGGGATACCGGGTCACCCATTGTCCGAAACGCCGCATGGCAGAGTCAGGGGTGGGTCGGTAAGTCCTGGTGACAGCTGGCGGTCGTGAGATGGTAGGTGTGGGTGACCACAGTAGAGACAGGTGGGGGCTCCGCCCCATGGGGGGCAGCGGTTGGGGGGGGGGAAGGTAGTGGTTGCCGAGATCAGTCATAATGAGGTCCAGGGTGGCATTCCCATGTGTAGGAAAGTCAACTATCTGTGCAAGGTGGGGGTGTTGGGTGATGTTTCTGATGTCTAACTCATTAAAGTCACCGCATATCACTAGTTTAGAACAAGGAAATCTGGATCTCAGGGAGTCAGCAGTGTCTATATATAAGTAACCAGTACATTGGCGGTAGGTGAGCGCGCGGGGTGATAAGCCACACAAACAATGAGAGAGGCAAGCTAGCGGGGGTGGGAGGTGGGAGTGACCTTAACCCACAGAGCTTCTACATCCTCAGGTACATTAACACCTAGGGGTGATGGTTTAAGGTCACTGCGACAGTACAGCACTACACCACCACCTCGCCTGTCCTTTCTAAGGTGGTGAAACAACTCATAGTTTTCTATGGCGCAGATCTCAGGAACAATTTGCCACGCCTCTGTTATCGCCACAATACCTGCACCAACTGACTTCACTGTAACACTGACCTCCACCACCATGTTGCATGAAGATGTAACATCGGACAGCAATAGGGATGGTAGGCTGTACCATAGACGCGGCACTTCATAGCGAGTACACTGTCTTTCAGGCACTGGCTTAACTTTATCATGCTTGCTCGGCGTGATGATAGGGGCTCGTCTGGTAATGCGGCGACCCCGTCTGCAGCCGCGGTTGTGGAATATTCTCAGCGCCTTTAGTAGAGTGATGGTGTGCGGTGGATGATAGCCAGCACCAGACTTCAGCACTTACAGTCGCTGACACCTTGAAAATATGCACTGTCTTTCCATAAAAGTACAGAACTGCCTTAAATTAGCTATAGGTTGACGTGATGACCTTGGCTGCTGCGGAGTGCCAGGGGACACGTCCTCACTCAGTGAGGTCGCCACACCGTGTGTGTATCTGTGTGCGTGTGTGTGTGTGTGTGTGGTCGATCTCTCACGGTTATTGATGGTTTACCGATTGTAATTATTAACAGCTATCAGCAAAGAGTTAAGAGAAGCTAATAAAGACGATAATAAACCTTGGAAATGTAGTTTGTTGTTTAATTAAAAAAATATTGTCTTCCTCGACAGTTTTGTGAGTATATTAGACGATTGTGAGTAACTTGGGAGCAAAGGTGTGTGAGTTACTGGTGAGTTAGAACCATGAGTCACGCTTGTGAGTAAAGTTTATGAGTGATGGGATAAGTTACTCACAGAGGGATACACACACACACACACACACACACGCACACGCACACACACTACATCCTTGACAACCGTAGGGTCAAGACCAATACAGGCGCTGCTCCCACTGCACAGCTGCCCCCCTTGGCCAATGTCGGCCCATTCCCCAAGTCACCTCTCCCCGACCCATCCTCACCACCGGGATATCTACATAATCAAAAGTGACAATTTCGTTTCGGAAAGAAGTAGGATCAGTGATGAACAGTGTTTAAGCCAGTGAATTCAGCACTAGACAGTACCAGTGAGAGCCGCGACCCACCAGTGAGATAAGCTCCCCTGGGAACTGACCGCCATCTTCTGACCAGGAGGTGCTAATCAGTCCACCATGGGAACAACAGAGGGCCGGCTTCACCCCTGACTACGAGATAACACAACATCACCGAGCAGAGTGAGGTACTGTGACACCACCCCACACCACATGGTGTCCTCATGACTACGTGAGGTCTTTCATATCAACACCCGAGGACGAGTCACTATACCACGTGAACACCACACCACCCGGTGTCTCCATGACCACGTGAGGTCCTTCATATCAACACCCAAGGACGAGTTACTGCACCTCGTGAACACCTCACCGCTTGGTGTCTCCATGACCAGCCCACGCCCGGGCCATCAACTGTAATTTGTATGTTCAATCATTGTTCCTTCTTCTTTTAGTAATGAAAACTTTTGTTAAACGACCCACCCGCCCCATGTCTTTGTATGTAATAAGTAATTTTTGTCTAATGTATATTTTCAGCCTTCGGGCTGCAGAGCTTTTTCAATAAACCGTTAATTATTATTATTATTATTATTATTATTATTATTATTATTATTATTATTATTATTATTATTATTATTATTATTATTATTATTATTATTATTATTATTATTATTATTATTATTATTATTATTATTATTATTATTATTATTATTATTATTATTATTATTATTACTATTATTATTATACACACTTGTGAATTATTCTTCTCAAGTCAATAAAAAAATCACTTGTTAATTTACGAATAAAATTATAATTAAACTTGTCTTAAATAAGTTATAAATTATTATTAGCATCAATGTTCTTAGTAACTAGTATTTGTTAATGTGGTCTGATAACGATGCATCAGTAACAGATACATCTGGTACATCATTAGTGGTCTGATAACGGTACATCATGTGTGATAACGGTACATCATGTGTGTCTTTGGTACATCAATGTGGTCTGATAACGGTACATCATGTTGATAACGGTACATCAATGTGTCTGATAACGGTACATCATGTGGTCTGATAACGGTACATCATGTGGTCTGATGGTACATCAGTGGTCTGATAACGGCATCATATATGGTCCACATCAGTGGGTCTGCATAACGGTACATCAGTGTGTCTGCATAACGACACATCAGTGTGGTCTGATAACGGTACATCAGGTGGTGCTGTAACCGGTACATCAGTGGTCTGATAACGGTACATCAGTGGTCTGATAACGGTACATCGGCGAATGCAGTAACAGGTACATCAATGGTCTGATAACAGTACATCAGTCTGATACGTGCTGTACTCAGCAGATCTGATAACGGTACATCAATGCGGTGCGATAACGGTACATCAGTGTGGTCTGATAACGGTACATCAATGTGGCTGCATAACGGTACATCAATGTGGTCTGATAACGGTACATCAATGGTCTGATAACAGTACATCAATGGTCTGATAATGGTACATCAATGGCCAATAACGGTACATCAATGGCCTGATAATGGTACATCAATGGCAGGTAAAAGGACATCAATGGCCCGAATAACAGTATATCAATGGCCAGATAAAGGTACATCAATGGCTAGATAACAGTACATCAATGGCCAGATAACGGTACATCAATGTGGTCTGATAACGGTACATCAATGGCCTGATAACGGTACATCAATGTGGTGTTGATGTCGACAAGGTGCACAGGGGTAACTAATATATATCCATTCCACCATGTAATGGCCCCTGTTTCATCAACAGAAAGATTATATAAATGGGTTAATTACATTTGATTTATGTACTGATTCATCCCTCTTTCCACTTATGAGTGACATATTTCCAAGCACGTGAAAAGCGTATATAAGCAGCGGCATATTGTGCTGAGTTAAGCATTGCTTGCCCTTTCCTAGCCACCTAAGCGGGCATTACTACTCAACCCCTCACACAAGAAGCATTAAACGTCTATTTACCCCCGTCTTCTCTTACCACTCACTAACTACTGATTAAGTTACGGTTGATTTACACTCTAGAGTATGTCAACAGCAGTTCCTCAATAAAGAGAAACAGACATTGGGTTTTGCTACTCTCGCAATATAATATAAATGTACCAGCCTAGTTACTTCTACAGAACCTACAGTTAGCACGGCGGTAACCTATTATATCTGTCGCAGCTCTCGGCCAATCATGTCTCTCCTCTTCTATAAATAATTCTAATTCGTCAGTCGTCGCATCTGGTATATTCTCCATAACTTTCTTTCCTTCCCCCTAATCTAATAGATTTGCTCATCCCTTCTAGTGTCATCGTGTTCCATCTTCATACCAAACCACAACTGACCTACCTCCCCCCCCCCCTCGACCTGTGACTGGTTTACTACACATTATTATGTGTCTGTTATTGGTATGTTATATAATAAAAAATATTGTAAATTTAATGTATGTTATTTGTTATTACATAATGTGTTGACAGTGGCAGTTTCTTGAAATAAGACTTGTTTTGGTGAGCTGACCAGGTCGTATCTTATAAGAATAATGAAACGATAATATTATCACAAGAGAACAGGAACAACAGTAAGAATAATGACAATGTTAGCTTAGTGAAATATAAAAACAATAAAAGTTGTTTGTTTACACTCTCCCGAGACTCTTCCTGGCAGAGAGGGCGACACACACACTGACTCTCCCCTACTGCCGGTGTCAGTCACTTACCCTTAGTGGTGTAACAGCTGACCCACACACACACCCTCTCCACCCACCCCAAACACACACCCTCTCCCACCACCCAAACACACACACACACCCTCCCCACACCACCCCAAACACACACACTCCCTCTCACACCACCCCCAAACACACACTCTCTCCTCCCCACACCACCCCAAACACACACCCCACCTCTCCCACCCACCCCAACACACACACTCTCTCCACACCACCCCAAACACACACTCTCTCTCCCTCCACACCACCCAAACACACACACCTCTCTCTCTCTCCCTCCACCACCCCAAACACACACACTCTCTCTCTCTCCCTCCACACCACCCCAAACACACACACCTCTCTCTCTCCTCCACACCACCCAAACACACCACTCTCCCCCTCCACACCACCAAACACACACTCTCTCTCTCCTCCACACCACCCAAACACACACACTCTCTTCTCTCCTCCACACCACCCAAACACACACTCCTCTCTCCTCCACCACCCAAACACACACTCTCTCTCTCCTCCACACCACCCCAAACACACTCTCTCCCTCCACACCACAAACACCTCTCTCTCTCTCCTCCACCACCCCAAACACACACCTCTCTCCCTCCACACCACCCCAAACCTCTCTCTCCCTCCACCCCCAAACACCCACTCTCTCTCTCTCCCTCCACACCACCCCAAACACACACTCTCTCCTCCACACCACCCCAAACACACCTCTCCTCCCACACCCAAACACCTCTCCTCTCTCCTCCACCACCCCAAACACACACACACTCTCTCTCCCTCCACCCCAAACACACACACTCTCTCCTCCTCCACCACCACCCCAAACACACACATCACACCCCCCCACACCCACCCAAACACACACACACCTACACCACCCCAAACACACACACATCTCTCTCACCAAACACACACACTCCTCCTCACACCACCCCAAACACACACCTCCTCTCTCTCTCTCTCTCCTCTCCCCTCCACAACCCAAACACACACTCTCTCTCACACACCCCCAAACACACACACTCTCTCCTTACCCCAAACACACTCTCTCTCTCTCTTCTCTCTCTCTCTCACACCACCCCAAACACACACACTCTCCTCTCTCTCTCACACCCACCCCAAACACACACACACCCACAACACTCCTCTCACTACTCTCTCTCTCTCTCCTCCACCACCCCAAACCACACTCTCTCTCCTCCACCACCCCAACCCCTCACCTCTTCACACACACTCTCTCTCTCTCCTCCACACCACCCCAAACACACTCTCTCCCTCCACCCCAACACACACACTCTCTCTCCCCTCCACAACCCCCCAAACCACACACTCTCTCTCTCTCCCTCCACCACCCCCAAACACACACTCTCTCTCTCCCTCCACACCACCCAAACACACACTCTCTCCCTCCACACCACCCCAAACACACTCTCTCTCTCTCTCTCCTCCCACACCCCAAACACACTCTCTCTCTCTCTCTCCCTCCCACCCCCAAACACACCTCTCTCTCCCCTCCACACCACCTCCCCCCCAACACACTCTCTCTCCATCCACACCACCCCAACACACACTCTCTCTCTCCTCCACCCCACCACTCACACACCCCCTCTCTCTCTCCACCCAAAACTCTCTCTCTCCTCCCACACACACACACACACACCCCCTCTCTCTCTCCTCCACACCACCCCCAAACACCTCTCTCTCCTCCACACCACCCCAAACACACCTCTCTCTCTCCTCCACACCACCCCCCAAACACACACTCTCTCTCCCTCCACACCACCCCAAACACACACCTCTCTCTCTCTCCTCCACCACCCCAACACACCTCTCTCTCTCCTCACCCCAAACACACACACTCTCCTCCACACCACCCCAAACACACACACTCTCTCTCTCCCCTCCACACCACCCCAAACACACACTCTCTCTCTTCCCTCCACCCCAAACACACACTCTCTCTCTCTCTCTCCCCACCACCCCAAACACACCTCTCTCTCTCTCTCTCCTCCACACCACCCAAACACACTCTCCTCTCTCTCCACCCCAAACCACACTCTCTCCTCCCTCCACCCACCCCAAACACACACTCTCTCTCTCCTCCACACCCACCCCAACACACACTCTCTCCTCCACACCACCCCAAACACACACTCTCTCTCTCCTCCACACACCACCCCAAACACACACTCTCTCCACCCCAAACACACACACCACCACAACCACCATCACCTGCCCCCACTTTCACACCACAATCACCTGCACCACCACAACACCATCACCTGCCCACCACAATACCTTCACCTACACCACCGACCACAGCCCCCCTACCACAACCACATTCACCTGCACCACCACAATCCATCACCTACACCACCACAACCCTCCCCCTACACCACCAGACCACCATCACCTGCACCACAACCACCATCACCTGCCCACCACAACCACCTTCACCTGCCACCACCAACACCATCCTGCCCACCACAACACCTTCACCTACACCAACAAACCACAGCCCCTACGCCTCCACCACCACAACACCATCACCTACCCCCACCACAACCACCTTCACCTGCACCACCACAACCACCTTCTACTCACCGCCCACAACCACCATCACCTACACCACCAAACCCATCACCTACACCACCACAACTCTTATCATCATCTCATTACCACCTGGGTTAGTACCCATGTGCCAGTGTATTATGCGGGTTATAATAAGTCGACTTCCGCAATATCCAGGCCCCTTTGTCACTATCTGGGGGTCAGCGACCTTCCCACGGTCAATACCGCCTGACCTTATCTTACCTGACTTAGCAGGCCAGTACCAACCACCTCAACCAATGCACTCCTATAAGGTGTAGCACACACACTATCAATGCTCTGGTCGCTGCCTTTCAGTCAGTACAGAACCTACATCAAGACCTACTGTACAGGCCGTTACTAACTCTGCAGTGCGCCTCTTCCGGGCAGTGGATAGTTCACCATCCTGAACTGAAGTGCGCGTGAATGACGCACGTAAACCAAATGAATGTATACCAACACCACCACGGGCTCACCACCACTTCTTCCCCGAAGTCCGTCAGATCTCACCCAGCGACTTGCCTGGTCACACCTCGATCAAAACTTATGCAACAGAGAGAAACGCTTTCATCTCCAGCCTGACCGCTACGGTCCTTCCAACCGAGTCATCGCGAATACGCACTGCAAAAGTCTCAATCCCAACAATTGCAACACCTGAAGCAGACACATCAGTCAATGGTATGGTAGCAAAGAACTCTGTGGACTAAACAATAAAACACACCCCTCCCCTTCCCCAGCCATCTCACTAATGTTGACGCAGCTGAGCAATCAAATAACCATTTCGCTACTATATGCCAGACCTTCCCGACACAACCACTCTCCTGCTTACCTACCAGCCCCCTTCCACTGACATAGAAAATTTGGATGTAAAACGTCTGGAGCAAACAAAGTTAAATCGCTCTACTACCCCCATTGACTTACCAATGAAACTCTACAATGAGTTCTCCCCGGGCTTGCTATGCTCCTGCATCAATGCTTCTCTCAGTCAAGCAGATGCCCAGCGACTGGAAGACCTCTTATGTATCACCAGTGGCAAGTCAGACCAGCCCACAATCCCCAAATTAGCTACAACCTATTGCAATCACCCCAATACCCAACCTCTGTCTGTTTGTGTTCGACTGAGCTTGCTTCTTGATATTGCAAGATAAACCCTCAGTAATTTGGCAACTATTTCTCCCACTCACTGTCTTGTCCTTTCTCACATATACCGCCATCTCAGCAGCGTCTGTAGCTGTCGCCTTGATGAATTTCACTAAACATTCGACCTAGTCAGACCTAATTTAATCATCACTCTTCTATTGACACTCGGCTTCGAGAGTCTTATACCATGGCTTGGAGCTTCTTCAGTGACAGACGCCAAGCTGTTGTGTCTTCCACCTTTCAGTCACTCACCTGTGGCGTCAAAGGCACCAAGATAGACCAATCTGCTTCCTTATGCTTATCCAGCATGCCCAAAAACCTGCTCGCTGAAATGTCTGGCGACTCCACTATTGAGATCGCGTCACCAGTATTTCCCCGACTATGCCGTCCTTCAGGTTTGAACAGTCTCCAAAGCTGGGCTACCAACACGTCACCATCAACCATACCAAGACCATGGTATGCACATCAACCTCTCCTCCGACATTGTCCCACCCCTTCCATTACTTTTTGAGTCTCAACACAATCCAGGTTGTTCACTAAGCTCTCGGCGTCTCTAAACTAGAACTCCACACGTCAGTTGGTTGTCCATCCTCAGTTTCCATTTCACCTCTCTGCCACTTCAGTCTCAGTTCTGCAGCTCCTCAGTGTTTATTCAACATTCATACTTCGCTTACCTATGCCTCTTCCTCCCAATGTGCCACACAACAAACACCTGAGGCAAAGGCATGCAAAATTAATTCTCTCCCTTCTACTACATATCCAAGCGCTCAACACACTGACCCCTTTCGACTCTCACTGACCATCACCACGACCTCATCTGCAAATTTGGTAAACTTCTGCGCCATCCTCACTTCGCTCTACTGAAGTCTAGCCTGGTAACGACAAACACCCACACACCGCATCCATACATGCATTGCTGAACAGTCGCTATAAAACAGCCAGTCCAACCATTAAGTATCAATAACATAACCAGTGTATTCATTCCCAGTAAATCCCTACTTCTGCACTGTCACTATTTTCAAATGCCCTGTAGTTTGAGCTTTTCCCCACCTGTTATTTTATATCTTTTTGTATCATATGTTCTTTGTATATTATTTGTAAATCGAAACCCATTCTAAATGTCCATCTGCTATATTTTCAGCCTTCTGGCTGCTATGCTCTTTCAATAAACCGTTAATTAATTGTATGTATGTATGTATTATTGTATGTGTTATATATGTATAATTATTATTACATCATCACATACTATTAACACACCACACCTTACCATCACCTACACTCCCCAACCACCATCACCTACACCACCACAACCCATCACCTACACCACCACAACCACCATCACCTACACCACCACCAGCCACCATCACCTGCACACCACCACAGCCACCATCACCTGCACCACCACAGCCACCATCACCTACACCACCACAGCCACCATCACCTGCATCCTGACCACCATCACCTGCACCATCACAACCACCATCACCTGCACCACCACAGCCACCATCACCTCACCACCCTGACCACCATCACCTCACCGCCATCCTGACCACCATCACCTGCACCATCACGCCCCATCACCTACACCACCACAGCCACCATCCACCTACACCACCACAACCACCATCACCTGCACGCCACCATCACCCCTGCACCGCCCCGCCCATCACCTGCACCACCACAAAACCACGCCTCACCACCGACCACATCACCTGCACACCACAGCCACCATCACCTACACCACCACAACCACCATCACCTGCACCACCACAACACCATCACCAGCACCACCACAGCCACATCACCTACACCACCACAACCACCATCACCTGCACCATCACATGCCATCACCACACCACCACAACCATCACCTCACACCACAGCCACCATCACCTACACCACCACAACCACCACTTCACCTGCACCATCACCAGCCACCATCACCTGCACCCACCTGACCACCATCACCTGCACCACAGCCACCATCACGCCTGCACCATCACAACCACCATCACCTCACCACCACAACCACCATCACCTGCACCACCACAACCACCATCACCTGCACCACCCAACCACCATCACCTGCACCCACCACCACTCTCACCTGACCACCATCACCTACACCTCACAACCACCATCCTACACCACCACAGCCACCATCACCTGCGCATCACAACCACCATCACCTGCACACCACAACCACCATCACCTCACCACCACAGCCACCATCACCTGCACCATCCCAGCCACCATCACCTGCACCACCACGCAGCCACCATCACTCCACACCACACCACCACTCACCTGCCACCACAACCACCATCACCTACACATCCACACCACCCATCACCTGCACCACCACAGCCACCATCACCTGCCCATCACAGCCACCATCACCTGCACTCCACAACCACCATCACCTCACACCACCCTAACCACCATCCACCTCACCATCACAGCCACCATCACCTGCTGCCACCAGCCACCATCACCTACACCACCACAATACCATCACCTCACCTCACACCATCACCTACACATCACAGCCACCATCACCTACACCTCACAACCACCATCACCTGCACACCACGTACCCATCACTCACGCACCATCCATCACCTGCATCACACCCCCACAACCACCATCACCTGCACCACCACAACCACCATCACCTACACCACCACAACCACCATCACCTGCACCACCACAGCCACCATCACCTGCACATCACAAACCATCACCTGCACCCACAACCACCATCACCCTGCACCACCACAACCACCATCACCTGCACACCACAGCCACCATCACCTGCACCACCACACCCATCACCTGCACCACCACAACCACCATCACCTCACACCACCACAACCACCATCACCTACACCACCACAACCACCATCACCTCACACCCACCACAACCACCATCACCTGCACCACCACAACCACCATCACCCTACACCACCCGACCACCATCACCCGCACCACAGCCACCATCACCTACACCACCACAACCACCATCACCTGCACCACCTACCATCACCTGCCTGCCACAACCACCATCCTGCACCACCACAGCCACCATCACCTGCACCACCACACAACCACATCGCCTACACCACACATCACCTCACACACCACCACAACCACCATCACCTACACCACCACAACCACCATCCTGCACCACCACACCATCACCTGCACTCCTGACCACCATCACCGCACTCCACAACCACCATCACCTGCACTCCACAACCCCATCCTACACCTCCAGCCACCATCACCTGCACCACCACAACCACCATCACCCTCCACATCACCATCACTACACCACCACAACCCCATCCCCACCTCCACAACCACATACCTACACACCACAACCACCATCACCTGCACTCCACAACCACCATCACCTGCACCCAACCATCACCTCACTCCTGACCACCATCACCTCACACCACCACAACCACCATCACCCCTGCACCACAACCACCATCACCTACACTCACAACACCATCACCATCACAGCCACCCATCACCTGCACCACCACAACCACCATCACCTGCACCACCACAACCACCATCACCTACACCACCACAACCACCATCCACCTACACCACCACAACCCCATCACCCTACACCACCACAACCACCATCACCTGCACCTACCACCATCACTACACACCACAACCACCATCACCCTACACCACCACAACCACCATCACCTACACCACCACAACCACCATCACCTACACCACCACAGCCACCATCACCACCTAACCACCATCACCTACACCACCACAACCACCATCACCTACACCACCACAACCACCATCACCTACACCACCACAACCACCATCACCTACACACTCCACAACCACCATCACCTGCACCCACCACACCATCACCTACACCACCACAACCACCATCACCTACACCACCCAACCACCATCACCTACATCCACAACCACCATCACCTACACCACCACAACACCATCACCTACACCACCACAACCACCATCCACCACACCACAACACCATCACCTACACCACAACCACCATCACCCTACACCACCAACCACCATCACCCACCCACAACACCATCACCTCACTACCACCAAACCACCATCTCCACCCACCACAACCACCATCCTACACCAACCACCATCACCTGCACCACAACCACCATCACCTACACCACCACACACCACCATCACCCTACACCACCACAACCACCACCATCACCTACCACCACAACCACCATCACCTACACCACCAACCACCATCACCTCACCAACCACCTCACCTACACACTCCACCCATCACCACCACAACCACCATCACCTACACCACCACAACCACCATCACCACACCACCACAAACCACCATCACACCACCACAACCACCATCACCTACACCACCACAACCACCATCACCCACACCACCACAACCACCATCACCCACACCACCACAACCACCATCACCCACACCACCACAACCACCATCACCCACACCACCACAACCACCATCACCCACACCACCACAACCACCATCACCCACACCCCACAACCACCATCACCCACACCACCACACAACCACCATCACCCACACCACCACAACCACCATCACCCACACCACCACAACCACCATCACCTACACCATCACAACCACCATCACCTACACCATCACAACCACCATCACCTACACCACCACAACCACCATCACCCACACCACCACACAACCACCATCACCTACACCATCACAACCACCATCACCCACACCACCACAACCACCATCACCTACACCACCACACCACCATCACCTACACCATCACAACCACCATCACCTACACCATCACAACCACCATCACCCACACCATCACAACCACCATCACCCACACCATCACAACCACCATCACCTACACCATCACAAACCACCATCACCTACACCACCACACAACCACCATCACCCACACCATCACAACCACCATCACCTACACCACCACAAACCACCACCTACACCACCACAACCACCATCACCTACACCACCACAACCACCATCACCTACACCACCACAACCACCATCACCTACACCATCACAACCACCATCACCTACACCATCACAACCACCATCACCTACACCATCACAACCACCATCACCCACACCACCACAACCACCATCACCCACACCACCACAACCACCACCTACACCATCACAACCACCATCACCTACACCTCCACAACCACCATCACCTACACCACCACAACCACCATCACCCACACCATCACAACCACCATCACCTACACCATCACAAACCATCACCTACACCATCACAACCACCATCACCTACACCAACCACCATCACCTACACCATCACAACCACCATCACCTACACCACCACAACCACCATCACCTACACCATCACAACCACCATCACCTACACCACCACAACCACCACCCACACCATCACAACCACCTCCACCCACACCAGCACAGTGAGGGAAGAAGGGGCGATGACCACACGAGGAGGTCAAAGAAAAGTAGAGAGAGAGAGAGAGAGAGAATAAAGAGACAGATGAAGGAGACAGAGGATTGATGGGGAGTGGATGGAGGTGACCCAGAGGTCCTGGCCCCTGAGAGAGAGAGAGAGAGAGAGGAGAGAGAGAGAAGAAATAAGCCCACTCCCTAATTACACGAAAACAAAATAATAATATTAGGTTAAGCAGTTAGAGTATCAGTTAGGTTAGGTTGTTAGGTTGGGCTAAGAAGTTGTTAGGTTGCTAGGTTGGGTTAGTTTGCTAGGTTAGGTTGCTAAGTTAGCGAGGTTAGGTTAGGTTAGGTTAGGTTAGGTTGGGGCTCAGTGGCAGTGACTTACTATAGATATTTTTCTGAATACTTCCTTTTTATTATTCCTTATAACTACTTTTTACTGATCCCCTGACACTCCTTGACCCCCCGGCACCCCACCTGGCACCCCTGCTAACACCCGACCCCCCTGACACCCCTGCCACTCCCCAAATATTCCCTGGCACCCCACTTGGCACCCCCTGGCACTCCCTAACACCCCCACAGGAACCCCCTAATACTTCCCTGACACTCCCCTAACACCCTAGAACTCCACCCTGACACCCTGGCACTACCCTGGCTCTCCACCTGACACCCCCCCACCTGGCGTCCTCTGACACCCTGCTGACACTTCCTGGCACCCCCTTGGCACCCCAGCTGGCACACCCCTGGCACTACCCTGGCTCTCCACCTGGCACTGGCGCTCCCCTGACACCCCACTGACATCTCCTGGCGCCCCCTTGGCACCCCAGCTGACACCTCTGGCTAACTTGGCTCTCGGCTAAACAACATTTTCCTCCTTGTTAGTTCTGGACTTGAGTAAGTTTACTTAACAAAAGTGGTCGTGTTTCTGTCACCAACATGCGACCACAACCAACTTCTCCACAACATTGCTGAATTAATTTACATCACATTACCACATCGCTTACAGGCAACACTACACATGTATCCTCAGGCAACACTACACATGTATCTCAGGCAACACTACACATGTATCTCAGGTAACACTACACAGGTATCTCAGGCAACACTACACTGTCTCTCAGGCAACGCTAAACATGTCTTTCAGGCAACACTACACATGTATCTCAGGCAACACTACACAGGTATTCCAGGTAACACCACAGGTATCCCAGGCAACACTACACATGTATCTCAGGCAACACCACACTGTCTCAGGCAACACTACACAGGTATCTCAGGCAACACTACACATGTCTCAGGCAACACTACACATGTCTCTCAGGCAACACTACACAGGTATCTCAGGCAACACTACACTGTCTCTCAGGCAACACTACACAGGTATGTCAGGCATCACTACACATGTCTCTCAGGCAACACTACACAGGTATCTCAGGCAACATACACGTGTTCTCAGCAACACTAAACATGTCTTTCCGGCAGCACTACACATGTATCTCAGGCAACACTACACAGGTATCTCAGGTAACACTACACAGGTATCTCAGGCAACACTCACATGGGTCTTAGGCAACACACACATGTATCTTAGGCAACACTACACATGTCTCAGGCAACACTACACATGTCTCAGGCAACACTACACAGGTATCTCAGGCAACACTACACATGTATCTCAGGCAACACCACATGTATCTCAGGCAACACTACACATGTCTCTGGCAACACTACACATGTCTCTCAGGCAATGCCACACAGGTATCTCAGGCAACACTACACATGTATCTCAGGCAACACTTCATATGTATCTCAGGCAACACTCACACAGGTATCTCAGGCAACACTACACATGTATCTCAGGCAACACTACACAGGTATCTCAGGCAACACTACACAGGTATCTCAGGCAACACACATGTCTCTCTCAGGCAACACTACACATTTCTCTCAAGCAACACTGCACATGTATCTTAAGGCAACACTACACATGTATCTCAGGCAACACTACACATGTATCTCAGGCAACACTACACATGTCTCAGGCAACACCACACATGTATCTCAGGCAACACTACACATGTATCTCAGGCAACACCACATGTCTCTAGGCAACACTACACATGTCTCAGGCAACGCTACACATGTCTCAGGCAACACTACACATGTCTCTCACAACACTGCACATGTATCTCAGGCAACACTCACACATTGTCTCTCACGCAACACTACTCAGGTATCTCAGGCAACACTACACATGTATCTCAGGCAACACTACACATGTCTCTCAGGCAACACCACACATGTATCTCAGGCAACACTACACATGTATCTCAGGCAACACTACACATGTCTCTCAGGCAACACTACATGTCTCTCAGGCAACGCTACACATGTCTCTCAGGCAACACTACACATGTCTCTCAAGCAACACTGCACATGTATCTCAGGCAACACTACACATGTCTCTCACGCAACACTACACAGGTATCTCAGGCAACACTACACATGTATCTCAGGCAATACTACACATTTCTCTCAGGCAACAACACTCACATGTATCTCAGGCAACACTACACAGGTATCTCAGGCAACACTACACATGTATCTCAGGCAACACCACACAGGTATCTCAGGCAACACTACAAGTCTCTCTGGCAACACTACACATGTCTCTCAGGCAACACTACACATGCTCTCCAGGCAACACTGCACATGTCTCTCAGGAAAACACACACATGTCTCTCAGGCAACACTAGACAGGTATCTCAGGCAACACTACACATGTCTCTCAGGCAACACTAGACAGGTATCTCAGGCAACACTCACACATGTCTCTCAGGCAACACTACACATGTCTCTCAGGCAACACTACACATGTCTCTCAGGCAACACTAGACAGGTATCTCAGGCAACACTACACATGTCTCCTCAGGCAACACTCACACATGTCTCTCAGGCAACACTACACATGTCTCTAGCAACACTACACATGTCTCTCAGACAACACTGCACATGTCTCTCAGGAAACAATACACATGTCTCTCAGGCAACACTAGACAGGTATCTCAGGCAACACTACACATGTCTCTCAGGCAACACTACACATGTCTCTCAGGCAACACTGCACATGTCTCTCAGGAAACAATACACATGTTCTCTCAGGCAACACTAGACAGGTATCTCAGGCAACACTACACATGTCTCTCAGGCAAAACTTCACAGGTATCTCAGGCAACACTACAAATGTATCCTTCAGGCAACACTACACAAGTCTCTCTGGCAACACTACACATGTCTCTCTCAGGCAACACTGCACATGTCTCTCAGGAAACAATACACATGTCTCTCAGGCAACACTGCACATGTCTCGGGAAACACTAGACAGGTATCTCAGGCAACACTACACATGTCTCTCAGGAAACACACACATGTCTCTCAGGCAACACTACACATGTCTCTCAGGCAACACTACACATGTATCTCAGGCAACACTACACATGTATCTCAGGCAACACTACACATGTCTCTCAGGCAACACTACACATGTCTCTCCAGGCAACACTACACATGTATCTCAGGCAACACTGCACATGTCTCTCAGGAAACAATACACATGTCTCTCAGGCAACACTACACATGTCTCTCAGGCAACACTAGACAGGTATCTCAGGCAACACTACACATGTCTCTCAGGCAACACTTCACATGTATCTCAGGCAACACTACACATGTTTCTCAGGCAATACTACACATTTCTCTCAGGCAACACTACACATGTATCTGAGGCAACACTACACATGTCTCACACGCAACACTGCACATGTCTCTCAGGAAACAATACACATGTCTCTCAGGCAACACTAGACAGGTATCTCAGGCAACACTACACATGTCTCTCAGGCAACACTTCACATGTATCTCAGGCAACACTACACATGTTTCTCAGGCAACACTACAACTCTCTCAGGCAACATTGCACATGTCTCTCAGGAAACACTACACGTCTCTCTAGTAACACTAAAACTCTCTCAGGCAACACCACAAGGAGAGTATTTGTCTTAGGTTTAACTGACTGGCAGAACAACCCTCATTCTCGGACAGAAACTGACACTTTCCGCAAGAAAGCACCAACCCATCCGGAACTTCTCAATCTAAAGAACGACTGGTTTAAAAATAAAGCATCTGAAACACAAAAATTTGCAGATCAGACCTAGATTAGCAAATTTTTCAATTCCACTATAACATTTTACGGGCCATTCACTCGTGGCGCAGCCCCTCTCCGCTAATTCGATGGTAACTCCCTAATTAAAGACGATGAAGGCCTCCTTCAGCACCGGAAAAACATTACCATTCACTGCTCAACCGAAACACTGATGTGGATGTCGTTGACTACCCAGTAGGTGCCTCAGCATCCAGAGCTGATCCACCTCAGCTATCCTCTATCCCTGGATGAGGTAGCTACTGCCATCAAACAGATGAAATATAACAAAGCCTCAGGTCCTGATGGAATCCCAGCCGTGGTGTATAAAGCAGGAGGATCTCTGTTTACCAGCAGTCTCCACTCTCCCCTGGAGAATTTATGGGAAAAGGAGGAAATCCCTCAAGCTCTTAAAGACGCCTCCATTGTCAATATTTATAAGAACAGGAAACCGGTCAGACCGTGGCAACTACCGCTGGATCTCGCAGCTGTCTGTAGCTGGCAACATTAACGCCCGAGTCTAAACAGACTTCTTCCTGAGGCGCAAAAATTCCTCCCGGAATCTCAATGTGACTTTAGACCATCACGTGGCACCAATGACATGATCTTTGCTGCCCGTCAGATACAGGAAAAGTGCAGAGAACAGCGTCGTGACCTGTACATGACTTTCATCGACCTAACCAAGGCCTTCGACCCAGTCAACAAGGAAGCCCTCTGGTGGACCCTTAGCCATTTTGGCTGCCCACCAAAATTCATCGCCATTGTGAGGCAACTCCACAATGGCATAAACGGCAGTGTACTGCAAAATGGCACCCAATCTGAGTTCCTCCCCATCCAATCGGGGGTTAAATAAGGGTGTGTACTGGCACCAACTCTCTTTTCCATTTTCTTGGCTGCCTTCTTTTCTCATGCCAGTGCAATTTAGCAGGCGGGGTGGACCCGGTACCGGATGAAGGGTCTTTTCAACACAAGATGACTCCAGGCAAGAACAAAGGTGTCGGCAGCTTCCAGTACTAAACTTCAATTGCAGATGACCTCACCCTTGTCGCTCACAATAAATGCAACCTACAGGAGATCCTAAACACCAAAGCAGATGCGTATGCACACTTCAACCTTGAGGTGAATGTACACTCGGAACCATATTCTCTAGCCCACCTGGGTCGGTGCTGGAGGTTAGTACAGTGTCCTTTCTGGACGGGGCCCACTCTAACTATCTCGAGGCAACACAAGCACGAACACACACAGTCATAGGACGGCTGTATAGATGACATTATGTATACATATTGTATATGGCATTTTATTCTCTGCATTATCTTCATTATATATGAACACGAAGAAAAAATAACCATAGGTTGTAGTTACGAAAGTATGAATGGAAATTAAGACTTCCAAACCACCTAGTGAATCCACAAGTCGTTTACAGCGCTTGTGGCCAGACCACGACGATTCCACCACACCCCATCTATATCTTTTACTTCCCATCATTCGCGTAACTATATGAAAAATCGTGTTTAATTTAACTACATATTTCAAAAACCTTAAATTACATGTGGATCAGTCACTCCTCATTTGACACACTTATAGTGTAATACTTTGACCATTCCACCTGGGCACATGGAGGCCCACGGTAACTCTCATATACACTTTCCCTCACCCTAGCAAACTAGTTAGCGTAGCATAACCAAACAGCCTCGCAAGGACCAATAGGTCTGTATATAATGTGTGTGCACGCGCTAAAATGACCTAGTATATTTTACTAATGTCTCATTGTCCATGGGTTTTCTTACAGTTTGGCTGTGAGTTTTCTATTTTGTCTACCTGCCAGTTCAACAGGACTGCTAACCATCCTCCCAGCAACTCATATGCCATCCCAGACCCACAGCCTATATGTATGGTGCAAGACCGCAGTCCAATACATACAAGTCGGGCAGTCAAGCGTTGGTTTGAGGCGCACCCGCAGATTATTCTATTGGACTGGCCCCCTAAAGGAGCCGATTGTGATCCAATAGAAAATCTCTGGGCGAATATGGTTGTTGAATGGAATGCTGAGGAGAAAACGAGTGAGGCAGTGAGGAGACACGCACATAATGTGTGGGAGGGGATAAGGAGGAGGCCGAACATCTGCAGCAATCTGGTAGATTCCATGCCCACCAGGTTGCATGAAGTTATAGCAGCAGATGGAGGTTGGACACGGTATTAACCTGTGGTCAAGAATTAAATCACCGCCCACGACGGTGCCTTGTAGGGGGTGGCGGGGGAGTTAGCTCTCTGGTGTAACCTCGCTGGGGCCACATAGACTTCGTTTCCTAACTCTCGGGAATTTGTCCAGGTATTTTACTATGTGGTTTTACGTCACTTCGCATAAATATGCTTACAAAATCTATGCATTAGTATGCATAACTCTTGGGAATCTGTCCAAACCTTAAATATATGTTATATACTACAATAATCACATAGATATGTTTACAATGTTTATGCATAATAAATGTGAAAAATATTTTTGGGGTTTCAATTAACCAATAGTCATGCCTAGAAAGCAATCTTGATGCTCTAAGTGCATGTATGGTAAATAAAGAAATGAAAAGCAAGCACTTAGCCATATGGATGTAGTTACACGGAAGAAGGGAAATAAGGATGAACCATGGAAACAATGTGCTCTGGGACGATGCTCACAATGACGAATGGGAGAAACCTCTTTATGAAACATCTTACCTACTAAGGATGAAGCTTAATGTTACAGAACACACACACACACACACACACACACACACAGTGCAACTTTGTGTGACGCGTTGTCTGACTTGGGGTGGCTTTGAGCGAACCATACACTTGATATTACAATTTATGTATCCTTCCTGTCCATGATTTACAACAATAACTGTAGGTAAAAAGTTACACTATTATACTAATAACACTGTCATGTATTGATACTATGACTAGTTACCAAGATACAGAGCACGATGAACATAACATGATAATGATAGTGAAGCCTGGAAGGGTTCATATCATAACTTGTGTGTTCGTGCGTATGTCGCCCGGTGAGAGTTACCGTGGGCCTCCATGTGCCCAGGTGGGATGGTCAAAGTATTACACTATAAGTGTGTCAAATGAGGAGTGACTGATCCACATGTAATTTAAGGTTTTTGAAATATGTAGTTAAATTAAACACGATTTTTCATATAAAGGTGCGAATGATGGAAGCATCGTGGTCTAAGTACACACACACACACGTTGTGTGGAGTCAATGGTGGTTTGAAAGTGTTTATTTCCATTCATACTTTCGTAACTACAACCTATGTAATTTTTTTTCTTCGCGGTTCATATATAATGAAGATAATGCAGAGTATAAAATGCCATATACAATATTTATACATAATGTCATCTATACAGCCGTACTATGACTGTGAGTGTTCGTGCGTGTGTTGCCTCGTAATAGTTTGAGTGGGCCCCCGTCCAGAAAAGCACACTGTACTAACTCCAGCACTGACCCAGGTGGGCTAGGAGATTATGGCTGGTTCGGTGGTACAAAAGACTCAGATTCTCTCTCAGCCTGTCCCTGGTTCAGCCCATCTCCACCAACCATCCATCTTAACAGTACTACCCTCTCTAATGTTACCCACTTTCGGTATCTCGGCGAAGAGATTCAGCATCGGATCAGATATGCATCTCAAGCCTTTGGCAGACTCCGAAACTGTGTCTTCAGCTGTAGGGAGCTGAAATTATCTACAAACTTACACGTATATCGAGCAGTGGTCCTCCCCACCCTGCTATATGGCAGCAAGACATGGGTCACGTACAGGAGGCACCTCAAGGCACTTGAAAACTTTCACCAACGTAGTCTACGTTCCATCCTCCGGTTTCGCTGATAAAACAAGAGAACAAATGCCAGTATTCTGGCTGACAGAAACTGTAGAAGCATCGATGTTACCATTATCCATGAACAACTACGCTGGACTGGCCATGTTACTCGCATGGACGACAGTAGACTGCCAAAGCAGCTACTTTACAGTCACCTAACGAATAGTAAACGTAATGCTGGTGGGCAACTGAAGAGGTATAAGGATAGTCTTAAGACAAACCTGAAAAAGTGCCAAATCGACCCCCTCACCTGGGAGACGATTACTCCACACCGTAACGCTTGGAGGAGCACCAGACAAGGTGTCAATACTTTCGAGTTAGCCAGAACGCATAACGAGGCAGACAAGAGCTAACGCCGGAAAGATGCTGCCGCCGCCCCAACTGCATTAGATGTAGCTCCCCACATATTCAACTTCTGTGATCGACCCTGATAGTCCCGTATCGACTTCTTTAGTCAACCCAAACTCACCAACCTAGGTGACATCCTTAATAACTCGTGTCATTATATCATAGCTGAGATCGTCATACTCGATTCTGAGTGACAGCAAAGTAAAAGTAATAGTAGTAGTAGTCACTGAATGCAGCATAGATCTGCGGCTCAACTAACTCAACACAGCTAGGATAGCTACTTATGTGTTAGATTATTTAATATTAAGGTAATAAAATGGTGGCGAAGGTATGGCTATCGGGGGAGGCTGGAGGCCATTAAAAAAGAAAAAGTAGTACTAGTATTAGTAGTGTGTGAGACAGGAAAATTCTACCGGTCTGCTTCGGCTTTCGGAATAATAATAATAATAATAATAATAATAATAATAATAATAATAATAATAATAATAATAATAATAATAATAATAATAATAATAATAATAATAATAATAATAATAATAATAATAATAATAATAATAATAATAATAATAATAATAATAATAATAATAATAATAATAATAATAATAATAATAATAATAATAATAATCAACGTCAGTTAATTGAACACACACACACACACACACACACACACACACACACACACACACACACACACACACACACACACACACACACACACACAAGTGATAAATAAAGGAAAGAGAGAGATCGTGATAAAGGGGAAGAGAAGAGTAGTAGGAACAGGTGGATGAAACAACAAACAAACAGATATTGGATAATGGAAGGAGGGAGGAGGGAGGCTGATGTTTATGTACTAGTGAGAGGGAGAGAGAGGGGTGAGTTAGAGAGGGAGAGAGAGGGGTGAGTTAGAGAGGGAGGAGAAGGGGTGAGTTAGAGAGGGAGGAGAAGGGGTGATAGAGAGGAGAGAGAGGGGTGAGCAGAGGGAGGAGAAGGGTGAGTTAGAGGGAGGAGAAGGGGTGAGTTAGAGAGGGAGAGAGAGGGGTGAGTTAGAGAGGGGAGGAGAAGGGGTGAGTTAGAGGGAGGAGAAGGGGGAGTTAGAGAGGGAGAGAGAGGGTGAGTTAGAGAGGGAGGAGAAGGTGAGTTAGAGAGGAGGAGAAGGGGTGAGTTAGAGAGGGAGAGAGAGGGGTGAGTTAGAGAGGGAGGAGAAGGTGAGTTAGAGAGGGAGAGAGAGGGGTGAGTAGAGAGGGAGGAGAAGGGGGTGAGTTAGAGAGGGAGAGAGGGGTGAGAGAGAGACTAAGTACACTTGTGAGTTACAGTGACTCACCCTGATGACTTAGTGGGACTTTAGAGTTACAGTGACTCACCCTGATGACTCAACACAATACACAGTAACCTAACCTAACCTAACCTAACCTAACCTAATTCTATACATCACGAAGATCTAAAAAAGTCACAGTGAAAAGTAAATTAAACTAATACAGAAAGCCTCGAGTTTTATTCCCAAGCCTTACATCATTCATTATGAGCCTTGTCGCTTCAGATAAATCAACCTTAGAGATAGTTTCCATCCATATGTGTGGTATCAGAGTGAACTTTTTAACAACGTCACGGTCTTTCCTTCAAGAATTTCCAAAGTTGGTGGTGGCTTTGGTGGTGGATAAAAAAACTTCATATTTGACATAAACCCGAGGGAAAAGTCAAGAGGGGGTGGGGGGCTAGATTGGGCGAACGAGGGACCCATCCCCACATCCTCGCCTCCTCCTCCTTCCCAACTCCTCATCTCACCACTTTCTCCCCTCCTCACTCTCAAGAATTTTTGACTTGCACTTAGAACACTTAAATCCATTTATACGTGAAGTTCACTTTATATAAGAAAATTGAGCACACGTCTCACTTAACACTAGCTATAGTTTGGTTTAAGAACTACTAAAGTAAAAAAAAAACTCACTTAAGAGCGATTTATTCTACTTAATGCCAGCTGTAGTTTAATCAAAGAATTAATAAAGAAAGACAAAACTCACATAACAGCCACTTAAGTAAAGAAACATAACTTACAAACAAACAAACTCCGTCGTGTGAGTCAAGAGTTCTCCTTCAAATTCCTGCAAATTTTGTTTCTGTGGAGGCCAACTTAGGATCATCTTGGACCAGCTAAACATTTTCAGGATTTCTGAGTAAGTGTGTCAGAACCTGTTGACAGCAAGAGCACCACCGTAAAACCCAATTTCATATTTTTCTGAAGTTCCTTCCATGTGTAGCACGAGGTCATGTGTGGCACGGTAATGTGTGGCACAGGGTAATGTGTGGCACGGGGTAATGTGTGGCACGGGGTAATGTGTGGCACGGGGTCATGTGTAACACGGGGTAATGTGTGGCACGGGGTCGCGCACACGGGCAATGTTTGGCACGGGTAATGTGTGGCACGGAGTCATGTGTGGGCACGGGTCAATGTTTGGCACGGGGTAATGTGCACGGGTCATGTGGCACGGGGTCAATGTTTGGCACGGGGTAATGTGGCACGGGATCTGTGGCACGGGGTCGCGTTTGGCACGGGTAATGTAGCATGCGGTCATGTGGCACGGGGCATGGTTTGGCGGGCGTAGCACGGGCCCAGTGTAACACGGGCAATGGTGGCACAGGTCATGTGGCACGGGGCATGGTTGGCACGGGGTAATGGGGCACGCGTGTGGCACGGGTTTACACGGGGTCATGTGGCACGGGTAATGTATGGCACAGGGTAATGTGCACGGGCAACGTGCGGTGGGTAACGTGTACGGGGCATGTGACACGGCAATGCACGGGTACGAATGGCACGGGTAATGTAACGTAATGGCACGGGTCATGTGTGACACGGGTAATGTGTCACGGGGTAATGTGGCACGTGTGACACGGGCAATGCGTGGCACGGGGTCATGTGTGGCACGGGTAACGTGGCACTGGGTAAATGTGGCACGGGCAATGTGGTGGCATGGGGTAAGTGTGGCACAGGGTAATGCGGAACGGGGTAATGTGTAAGACAGGGTAATGTGTGGCACAGGGTACGTGTGGCACGGGTCAAGGTGTGACACGGGTAACGTGTGGCACGGGTAATGTGGCACGGGCCAGCGTGACACGGGTATTGTGGCACGGGGTCATGTGACACGGCAATGTGTGTGCATGGGTAATGCGGCAACGGGCCATGTGGCGGCACGGGGTAATGTGGCACAGGGTAATGTGGCACGGGGTCATGTGTGACACGGGTAATGTGGCACGGGTAATGTGGCACGGCAAGCGTGACACGGGTAATGTGGCACGGGGTCATGTGACACGGGTAATGCTCAGCAACGGGGCGGTTTGGCACGGGCATGCGTGGCACGGTCATGGGCACGGGGTCGCGATATGGCACGGGTCATGGGTGACACGGGGTAAATGCGGTGGCACGGGGTCATATGGCACGGGTCAGCGTGTTGGGCATGGGGGGTCATGTGTGGCACAGGTACATATGGCACGGGTTATGTGTGACACGGGTAATGTGTGGCACGGGTAATATACGGCACGGGGTCATATATGGCACGTCATGTATTGCACGGCGAATGTGTGGCACGGAGTCAAATATAGCACGATATTATATGGCACGGGTCATATGGCACGGGGTCATGTGTTGCATGGGGTCATGTGACACGGGGTCATATATGGCACGGGTCAAGGTGACACAGGCCATGTGGCACGGAGTCATGTGAGAACAAGGGTCATATGTATCGGGGTCATGTGTGGCACGGGTCATTTCAGGCATGGGGCATATATGGCATGGGTGTCATGTGTGACACGGGGCAATGTGGCACGGGGTCATATATGGCACGGGGGTCATGTGTGACACGAGGCAATGTGGTATGGGGTCATATGGCACGGGGTCATGTGTGACACGAGGCAATGTGTGTGGCATGGGGTCATATATGGCACGGGGTCATGTGCACGGGGCAATGTGTGGCATGGGGTCATATATGGCACGGGTCATGTGACACGAGGCAATGTGTGTGGCACTGGAGTCAAGGTGAAATGAAGGGTCATATGGTCAGTCATATGGCACTGCAACATATGTGGTCCTAGGGTCAGGTGTGTGTTATGGGGAAGGAGGAGGTGTGTAAGTGTGTGTGTGGGGTTAGGTGTAAGGGCAGTGAGTGTGGTGAGGGGGCAGTGAGTGTGTGGTGTGAGGGGGCAGGAGTGGTGTGAGGGGGCAGGAGTGTGGTGTGAGGGGGTAGAGTGGTGTGAGGGGGTAGTGAGTGTGTGGGGGGTGTATGGGGGTAGAGGGGCAGTGTGGTGAGGGGTAGTGAGTGTGGTGTGAGGAGTGGTGAGGGGTAGTGAGTGTGGTGAGGGGGTAAGAGTGGTGGGAGGGAGGAGTGGTGAGGGGTAGTGAGGTGGTGTGAGTGGGGGGGTAGGAGTGTGGGTGTGAGAAGTGAGGTGGTGAGGCAGTGAGTGTGGTGTGGGGGGTAGTGGGAGTGTGGTGGAGGGGGTAGTGAGTGTGGTGTGAGATAGTGAGTGTGGTGTGAGGGGTGGGTGTGAGGGGAGTGTGGAGGGGGAGTGAGTGTGGTGTGTGGGGGTGGAGGGAAAGAGGGCAGGAGTGGTGTGGAGGGGTAGTGAGGTGAGGGGGTAGGTGAGGGGTGAGGTGGGTGAGGGGCAGGAGGTGGGTGAGGGGTGAGGTGTGAGTGGGGAGGGAGTGGTAGGGAGGAGTGTGGTGAGGGGCAGGGAGTGTGGTGTGGGGGATAGAGGGGGGGAGTGTGGTGTGAGGTGAGGTGAGGGGTGAGTGTGGTGTGAGGGGTAGAGGTGAGGGGTGAGTGTGGTGTGAGGTAGTGAGTGTGGGAGGTAGGAGGGGGTAGGAGGGGTAGTGAGTGGTGAGGGGGGGAGGAGTGTGGTGTGAGGGATAGTGGAGGTGTGAGGGTAGTGAGTGGTGAGGGGTGAGGGGTAGTGAGTGTGTGTGAGGGATAGGAGGTGGGTGAAGGGCAGGAGGGTGAGGGGGTGAGTGGTGTGAGGGGTGAGTGTGGTGTGAGGGGCAGTGAGTGGTGTGAGGGGCAGGAGTGTGGTGCAGGTAGTGAGTGTGTGTGGGGGTGGGAGGGGGTAGTGAGAGGAGGTGGTGGGAGGGGGTAGTGAGTGTGGTGAGGAGGCAGGAGGTGAGGGGTAGTGAGTGGTGGAGGGGCAGTGAGTGTGGTGTGAGGATAGTGAGTGTGGTGTGGGGTGGGAGACAGTGAGGTGGAGTGATTGTGTGGGGACAGTGAGGTGGTGTATGGGGTAGTGATGTGGGTGAGGAATGTGTGAGGTGGCAGTGAGTGAGGGTGGGAGGGTGAGTAAGGAGTGTGTGTGGGGGATAAGGAGTGGTGTAAGGGGGTAGTGATTGTGAGGATAGTGAGTGTGGTGTGGGGCAGGAGGTGGTGAGGGCAGGGAGGGGTAGTGAGGTGGAAGGAGGTGAGGGGTAGTGAGTGTGTTGGGTGAGGGGGGTAGTGAGGTGAGATGGAGTGGTGTGAGGCAGTGAGTGGTGGGAGGGGTGGAGGGGTAGGAGTGTGGTGTGAGGGGGTAGAGGGGGGGAAGTTAGGAGGAGGGGGCGTAGTGAGTGCAGAGAGTGGTGTGGTGGGTAGAGTGGTGTGGGGGTAGTGAGTGTGGGTGGGGGCAGTGAGGGGGTAGGAGGTGTGGGGGTAGGGAGTGTGGTGAGGGGGTAAAGGGAGTGGTGTGGGGTGATGGGTGAGGGGTGAGTGTGGTGTGGGGGAGTGGTGAGGTGAGTGTGGTGTGAGGGGTAGTGAGTGCAGAGGGGGTAGTGAGTAGTGAGTGTGGGGATAGTGAGTGTGGTGAGGGGATAAAGAGTGGTGAGATAGTGAGTGTGGTGTGGGGGCAGTGAGGTGGTGATAGTGAGTGTGGTGAGGGGGATAGGAGTGGTGGTGGACAGTGAGTGTGGTGTGTGGGGGTAGGGAGGCAGAGTGGTGAGGGGACAGTGAGGTGAGGGGATAGTGAGGTGGTGTGAAAGGGAGTGTGGTGAGACAGTGAGTGGTGGGGTGAGATAGGAGTGGTGTGAGAAGTGAGTGGTGGAGTGGCAGGAGGTGTGAGTGAGTGGTGTGGGGGAGTGAGTGTGTGAGGGGACAGTGGAGTGGTGGAGGGGAAAGGAGTGTGAGACAAAGAGTGTGAGGGCAGTAGTGTGGTGTGAGGGATAGTGAGTGGTGTGAGGGTAGTGGAGTGTGGTGTGAGGGGCAGAGTGTGGTGTGAGGGGGCAGTGAGGTGAGGGGGTAGAGTGGGTGTGAGGGGGTAGGGAGTGTGGTTGAGGGGTAGAGTGGTGAGGGGTAGTGAAATGTGTGTGAGTGGTAGGGAGGTATGAGGTGTGTGGAGTGGTGTGGGGTAGGAGGTGGTGTGAGGGGCAATGAGGGGGTGTGAGGGGTGAGGAGGGTGAGGTGAGGGGGTAGAGAGGGCAGTGAGTGTGGTGAGGGGAAGGAGGTGAGGTAGTGATGTGGTGTGTGAGGGGGTAGAGTGTGGTAGGGGCAGTGAGGTGGTGAGGGACAGTGAGTGGTGTGAGGGGGTAGTGTGGGGTAGGAGTGAGGGGGTAAGGGAGTGGTGTGGGGGTAGAGGTGGTGTGAGGGGTAGAGTGTGGTGAGGGGGGTAGAGAGGTGGTGTGGGGTAGTGAGTGTGGTGAGGGGGTGAGTGTGGTGGGGCAGAGGTGGTGTGAGGGGCAGTGAGTGTGGTGTGAGGGGGTAGTGAGTGTGTGGGGTAGGAGGAGGGGGTAGGGAGGTGGGTTGAGGGGTAGGAGTGTGGTGTGAGGGGCAGTGAGTGTGGTGTGTGAGGTAGTGAGTGGTGGAGGATAGTGAGTGGGTGTGAGGGACAGTGAGTGTGGTGTGTGAAGGAGAGTGGTGTGGAGGGGTAGTGAGTGTGGTGTGAGGGGTAGTGGAGTGTGGTGAGGGGTAGTGAGTGTGGTGTGAGGGGTAGGAGTGTGGTGTGAGGGGCAGTGAGTGGTGTGAGGGAAGTGAGTGTGGTGTGAGGGGTGTGAGTGTGGTGTGAGGCAGTGATGTGGGTGAGGGGTGTGAGGTGAAGTGAGTGGTGAGGGGTGGGGAGGTGGTGTGAGGGATAGTGTTGGGAGGTGAGTGTGGTGTGAGGGGGTAGTGAGTGTGTGAGGGATAGTGAGTGTGAGGGGTAGTGAGTGGTGAGGGGGTAGTGGAGGTAGGAGGGGTAGTGGAGGTGGTGAGGGACAGTGAGGGTGAGGTAGTGAGTGTGGTGTAAGGGGGCAGTGAGTGTGGTGTATGGGGTAGTGAGTGTGGTGTAAGGAGTGAGTGTGGTGTGAGGCAGTGAGGGGGTAGAGTGTGGTGTGGGGGGAGAGTGAGTGTGTGGAGGTGTAGTGAGTGGTGAGGGGGGTAGGAGTGTGGGGTGAGGGGAGGGGGGGTAGTGGGAGTGTGGTGTGAGGGGCAGGAGTGTGGAGGGAGGGGTAGGAGGTGGGTGAGGGGCAGTGAGTGTGGTGTGAGGGGCAGTGAGTGTGGTGGGAGGGAGGTGAGTGTGAGGGGTGAGTGTGGTGTGAGGCAGGAGTGTGGAGTGAGGGGCAGAGAGTGTGGTGTGAGTGGTGTGAGGTAGAGAGTGGAAGAGGCAGGAGGGCAGAGGTGGGTGTGAGGGTGTGAGGAGTGTGGTGTGAGGGGGGTAGTGAGTGAGGTGTAAGGGATAGTGGAGGAGGACAGGAGTGTGGGTGAGGGGTAGTGAGTGTGGGAGGAGGTAGTGAGTGTGGTGAGTGAAAGTAGAGTGGTGTAAGGGATAGTGAGTGGTAAGAAGTGGTGTGAGGGGACAGGGAGTGTGGTGTAAGGGGGGAGAGGAGTGGTGGAGATAGGAGTGTGGTGTGAGATAGGAGTGTGGTGTGAGTAGTGACAGGGGGGTAGGAGTGTGGTGTGGGAGTGTGGTGTGAGGGGAGTGAGGGGTGAGTGTGAGGTGAGGTGGGATAGGAGTGGTGTGGGGTAGTGAGTGGTGTGGACAGTGAGTGTGGTGTGAGGGGTAGCGAGTGGGTGTAAGGGGACAGTGAGTGGTGAGACAGGAGGTGTGAGGGGGTAGCAGAGGTGGTGTGAGGGGTAGTGATGAGGGCCATCTGTTGATATCTGTCAGGGCGGAC